>NW_006408764.1:1447085-1457689 GCF_000296735.1 Chrysochloris asiatica | reverse complement strand
ACCTTAAAAAAAAAAAAAAAGAATGGATGCTGGATTTTGTCAAATGCCTTTTCGGCATCCATTGATATGATCATGTGGTTCTTTTCCTTTTTCTTTTTTTTTTTTTTGTTAATAAGGTGAATTACAGTTGTTTTTCTAATATTGAACCATCCTTGCATTCCTTGAATGAATCTCAGTTGGTCATGCTGCTTTTTTTTTTGATATGATGTTTAATTCTATTGACAAGGATTTTGTTGAGATTTTTTACATCTATGCTCATGAGGGATATTGACCTATAATTTTCTTTTTTAGTGATGTCCTGGCCTGGTTTGGGTATGAGGGTTACTTCCTACATGTATTTGTTGCCGTGGTTTTGGTAAAAGGGTTATGCTTGTTTCATATATATATGTGTGTGTGTGTGTGTGTGTGTGTGTGTGTGTGTGTGTGTGTATTTGTTGTTAAGTGCCATCAAGTCGATGCCGACCCATAGTGACCCTGTATAGGGTTTCCAAGGAGCAGCTGGTGAGCTTGAACCGCCAACCTGCAGTTTGGTGCATTAACCCACAGTACCACATACACTGTGGGTTAATGCACTGGACTGCAAAGTTGGTTTGAACTGCAAGGCCAGCAGTTCAAACTCACCAGCCATTCCTAGAAAACCCTATGTAGGGTCACTATGAGTTAGATTCAATTCAACAGCACTTAACAATAACAACAAGGACAACTGGGAGTGAGCAAAAACCTGAGCTCATACAGGCCTCTGCTGAACTCTCCCAGTGTCTGAACCTCTTCTTCCTTGTTAACTTCCTCACAGGGTGACTTCCTTCCGGTCAGTCCTCCTCTACACTGTGAGGCCAGTGGTAGGAGACCAGAGTGTCTTGTGTATTAGGATCCCTAGTGCCCATGCATGAAGGGGAACCTCTCACGTTGCAGATCAAAAACAGAGGCAGGACTTGGCCATGATCACACATGCATTGTGGTGACAAGACTCTTTTATCATCTACCTCACATGGTTTCTATCCCTCTCTCTAGCAGTCCCTCCTCCCACCCACCTTTCACTGTTCTCACAGTATTACCCCCATTCCAACTATCCCCACTCCCTGCTGTGGCCTCCACCTCTTGTCTATTAATTTTGCCTAAGCTCTTCCTGTGATCCTTTTGTTCTGTTCTCCACTTTCTTCTAAAGTACCACATCCCTGTCTTCCTGACCCTCTCTAAAGCACTGGCAGCCCCCACTGACTCTGGCATATATGCTGGAGTCCCTCAACCCATGATTTGTCAGCCACTGCTCTCCATGCCACAAACCTCTGACTCCCCTCCAGCCCTGGCCATACCATCTCAGGCCTCCTCAGTCTTCTTCCATGGCTGTCCTAGGGCCCTGTCTCTGTCACCAGTTTCCCATCTTGTCTCCCAGAGGTCCTATCCTTGCCTGTGGCCTTACTCTCATCCTTGGGCCCTTGTGCTCACATTATTCTCCTGAGTCCCTGATCTCTGGCTCCCCACCCCCACCACCTCCTCTGGATGTCCCTGCAGCCCCTAACAAGACTAGGTCATAACATTCTGGCTTGGGCAATCCAACATCCCCATTCCTTCCCTGCTCAAAAGTATTCATGGATCTGCATTGTCCTAAGCACCAAATTCAAGTTCCTCATTCCTTCCCTGGCCCTGGTTTCTCGTGTTCCACAGACAAGGAGCCATTTCCAGAGAATACTCTCACTGACCCTCTTCCCCTGCCATCTCATTGGCCCATGCCTGGCCATCCCTCCCACTACCTGGAGTGCCCTCCTTCCTTGTCCTCCCCTTATATGTATCCCCCTTTCCCTGGTTAATTGCTCTTAGTATGGATCACCAACACTGGGAAGCTTTCTGTGACCCCTCTCTCCTGGCCAGGTACTCCTCTCCCATTGTGAGATAGTTCTGTGTGTCTGTGCTTACATCCTCTTGGCGTTTGCCTATGCCACATGCAGAGCCTGGTGCTTAATGAATGCTCAGTACATGTTCACACCTTTATAGTGACAAGGGTCTTCTTGTCCAGTATGAGTTGTCCTGGGATGTGGTCAATCAAGAAGACCTCCCAAGGCTCTCCTGGCAGAGTCAGTGGAGTAAGTCAAGACGTGTCCAGCAGCTGGCCATATGTCTTCCGCCTGATCTCTGACCCCTGCCCCTCAGAAGAGGACCCCTGGGAAGCTGAGTGAACACAAGTTCTTCCCCCCAGCTTCCTTGTCTCTCCTTTTCATCCTTCCAACTCTGTCAGCCAACACACTACCCTGACCTGGCCTCCTATAACCAGTGACTTTGATCATAGTCCTTTTCCTTTAATTCTGCTCACCTTTCCCAGGGTGCACTGGCCTCTCACACCTTAACCTACCAGTTCCCCACTTCCTCCCAGCCAATCTTTGTCTCCTGCAGCTTGCTGTCTCTGGGTCCCTGCATGGCTGCTTTCCTCCACAAAGTTAAGTTGAATTGATCTGCTGCTTAATCACCTGATGTGTTCAGTGCCCATGTGGCCTCTTGGCAGAGGTGGCTGAGATGGTGGGCAGGCAGGCAGGCAGCTGGGATGTCTCAGTGCCTCTAGGGAGCAGAGAAGTGCAGGTGTGCTTCCTGGAGAGGCCAGGGCAGCCACCACACATGCATTCACACATCCACAGACACCATGGTCTCCTACACACACTCCACACCGACTTACTGAGGTTCCAGATGCTGCCAACAGCTGTCATTACTTTCATTTTTCTAGGCCTGGCATTCAAGGTCTCCATGCTCAAGCCCCAACAGACCACTCCAGCCACACCTCCATGAGGTATTCCTAGACATACCTGGAGCTCGGCATTCTCGACAAAGCCAGAGGGGTAGGGACTGGGAAACTGCCCACTGTCCAGAGGAAGGGAAGTAGAAGTGCTCTGCCACTGTCTCTCCATCTGTGTGTCTGTGGAGGTGTCTTGGGGAGTCTCTAGGGTTCTCCTGTGTAGACAGACGCCTGCTCTATGAGCCTAAGGGGTTGTCTAGGACTCCTTTCTCACTTCTACACCTCAAGGTGTAGGTCTCCAACCTTGTTCTGGCTCAAGGCACTGGGGAAGGAAGGGCAAGGCAGGGACACCTCACAAGAAGAGGCAGAAGGCAGAGTTCCCAGGAAAATAAGCACTCACTGAGCACCTACTATGTGCTGGGGTATCCACATTATTTGTTGCATTTGGTCTTCATCACAATCCTTCCTGCTGACCTTCTCAAGTGTTTTCCTGCATCCCACCCAGCCTGCTCCTCCCTCTCTAATGTTCCTTGAGTGTTTTTCAAGGTTGAGGGTAAATCTAAGTTGAGCCTCTTTGCTCAAGGCCTGGTGGGGGGGATCTCAGAGATAACCCTGCTTCACTGTACAGCATTTGGCCAGGACACTCCCAGGTCCTGCCTCCAGGGGCCACGTGCATGTCCTGGTGCTTGGCTTAGGCTTGTGGCAGAGTGTGCCCCAAGATCCCACTTTACAGATGGGGAAATAAGACTTTGAGAGTTTAAGCAATTTGTGGAGAAGCTCACAAAGTCTCTCAGTGTTATGGATTGAAATTCATCCCCCAGAAATATAGGTTGGGAAGCCTAATCCCTAACCTCTTTTCATTATGTTAATGAGGCAGGATTGGTGTGGGTGTGTCATCTCTTTTAAAATATAAAAGAGATTAAATAAGCAAGCAGAGCAGAGATGGCCCAAGACACATGGCAAAGTAGGCAGTGGCAAAGGCAAGAATTGACCCCATCACCAACTGGTCTGGGCTGACACCCACGTTTTCCTTCCTGATGGGAAGAACCAAGCCCTGAGGCCAAAAAAAGAAAGTTGCACTAGAACCCAAACCCTACCGCACCCCCTTCTCTCCCCACTAGAGAACTCCAGGTATAGGGAGTGCTTTGGGGGCTGCTGCACTGCGGCAGAAACCCATTCCAAGGCCAAGCTTACATTTGCATCAGGAAATGTGCCCCATAACTAGGTCCTCTTATCTCCAAATTAGAGCAGCCCCCAGGGACCCCTCTTTGTCGGGTGTCATTAGCTGTTCCACTCTCAAATGACTATGATTAGATTAGAGTTTGGAAGGAAGTGACCAAAGGGTCTTTGTCAAGCAGCCCTGGAAGGCTGACCTTGGATAAGTAAGGGCAGTGACTGCTGTCCACAGTCCCCCTAACTCTCCCCAGGGGAGGGCCTGGGGAAAGAGTGGTAGAAAGGGAAGGTGACGAGGAAGGAAGGAGGCATGGAGAAGAAAAGAGAGGGAAGGAGGAAGGCAAAAGGAAGAGGGAGAGGAGGGGAGGACGCATCAACCTGACCTGCAGAAGGCTGGAGGGAGGGGAGCCGCAGCCACAAGAGAGCCCGCTGATGGCTGCAGGAGACAGATAAGGTTGGGGAGAAAGACGCAGAGGCTGATGGGAGCATAGGGATTAGGGACTCCAAGGGCCTGTCCTGGGCCTGTGGGTGAAAACCCAGGAAGAAGGGAGGCTGCCTTAATAAGAAGGGAGGAGACCCTGCCCTTGGGGAGCAGTGAACAGGTGCTACTTCTCCTCTCTCACCTCTGCTGCCCAGCGAACTGTTTAAGCGACCCTGGCCTCTGGACTTAGGCTGGTCTGGGAGGGACAGAGCAGCAGGGAACATTCTCTTTGCTCAGGGTTCTCATCCCAATCCACTTCCCTCACCCCCTGTGGGACAAACACGTGTGTCAGCCCATGGGCAACAGGAACAGTTCCTGGCTGCCGTCACACAGCTGAGTCCTCACACTCTTAGGACCACATAAAGTCTCTCAGTGTTATGGATTGAAATTCATCCCCCAGAAATATAGGTTGGGAAGCCTAATCCCTAACCTGTTTTCATTATGTTAATGAGGCAGGATTAGTGTGGGTGTGTCTTCAGTCATCTCTTTTAAAATATAAAAGAGATTAAATAAGCAAGCAGAGCAGAGATGGCCCAAGACACACAGCAAGCCACATGAAAAAGCATAAACTCAGAAGACACCTTCATCCAGCGCTGATAGAAAGAAGCTTCCCACAGAGCCAGCTCCCTAGATTAGGCTTCTAACCTTCGAAACTGAGAAAATGAATTCTGTTTATTAAATCCATGTACTTTTGGTGTTTCTGTTATAGCCACACTAGATAACTTATACACTCAGCCTCGATTATCACGATCCTACACTGCTTGATACTAGCAGCTTCTCAACTGAGCCGGGAGAAGACAGGTTTAGCCTTATTGGAGCGGGACCAGGTGCCACGTAAGGGGAGAGCAGAGCCCTGCATCGTTCCAGATTCAGAAGACATGCCTCATTCTCTCCCCTTGAGGAGAGACAGTGGTCACTTGCAGAGGCCCACAGGCCCCCAGAGCTTGCACTGGTCTTGGAGCCAAGTTCCTCCCAGCCAAAGGATCACAACTTTGTGTGGGTAATGAGGGGACCTTGTCTTGCTTATTGTGACATGCCCAGTGCCAACATATGGTGGGCAGTGGTAGGCATTCACAGATGTCCAGGGTAGATGAATTCTGAGGTTAGAAGCTAGTTTCCTAGGGGCTTGGTGGAAAGGGACCCTTCCTCAAGTCCCCTGCAGAATCCTGGGAAGAGAATCAAGCTGATGAGAGCGAAGTCTGGGAAGGGCTGCCCAGCATCTGCCCCATAGGACAGAAGCAGAACCTGATGACCGAGAGCCTGGTTGCTGGGAACAGCTGATGGAGATAAATAGTCCCTGTCCAGGGTGGGGGTCAGAGACAGGTAAGGCAGTCTTAGGCCTGATGGATGATGTGGGCTGGGCCATAGTGGATCTGCCAGGGCAGCTGGTCCCCAGAGCCCAGCTCATCAGAGTCTGGCTTAGCCAGGGACTTAATCATCCTAAGCCTGGTGCAGACCACCCTCTATAAAGGGTCCGGGTGTGAGAAAAGGGACAGACTGGCCCGCAACCCCAACCCAGTTGTGGATGTTAAAGCCCTATTAGACCCTCAACTGTCCAGCAGGGCAAACCCTACAGTGGAATCATGGGGGTATTCTCAGGCATATTTGTCAAATGAACAAAGACACTCTTGATAAAGACTTCTGAGATGAGGGCTGGTTAGCTGGAGAAGTCAAGCCCCAGACCTCATTCATTCCCTTGCCTGCCCTTGGTATCCTTTCTTATCTGCTACACAGCCCTCTTCACCCTGTCCATGAGTCCTGGGCATCTCTTTGCCCTAGCCACTCCCCTCCTGTCTCATCAACATCATGTCTATTCTCCAACAAGCCTTGGCCCTCTGCTGATGATGTTTCCTACAGTCCCTGGTCCCACCCAGCTAGCAAATCTCAACATTTCAGGTTTCAGTCCTGTGCTGGAGGCACCCTCACATTCCCTTGATTGCTGATCTGAAGCTGCCCCTTGCATTTTTATTTCCATACAGCACAGGTTTGTATCCATCAGAGATGGAAAATAATGTTTATTGGTTCACCTGCTTATCATCTGTCTCCCCCAGTAGGAGTGAGAATCATTCCAGGAGACTGAGTCAGCCTCACCCACTTCCCCAATGGTCTCTTCAGCTCACTTTCCCATCATCTTGTCCTGAGCTGCCCCTTCCTCATGAGGTACATCCTTTGCCCTTGTGCCAAGGTGGAGAGAAGTCCAGCTTTGCCCATGGAGTATTCACAGCAGACAGGGTACTCACAAAATGGCCAGAACTGCAGTAGCAGGCAGTTGGGAACCCAAAGGACACAGCATTTCTCTGGCCCCAAGGCAAGGTCCCAGCTGCTTCCCTACTTGCTCATGAGTTCTCTGGTTGCCAGAAACACTCCATCAGCACAAGGCAGGCCCTGCTCTGGGACCAGTAAGGGGAGAGCTTTTGCTAGGACAATGGGCTCTGAGGGACTCTGAGCAAAGGCTGACAGTTTTGGATTCAGGGTGTTGGAGGGGTTTATGAGTTTACCAGGATCCTAAGGACACCACATACCCCAAAATCAAGTTCCCCAAATTTTGCTTGGGTTGGGCCTTATGGCTGGAGCCCACAGAGGGTATATCTGGAGGCTGGCACCAAGTCTGGGCACTCCACCCCCAACATGATAGAGATAAACGAGGTGTCTGGAACTGCAGTGGATGACAAGGAGGCTGGTACAGCCTGGCTGATGCAGGGCTGGGGCTGGGGGCAAAGTATAAATGAGAGCCAGAATGCTGGGAGACTCTATAAACACTCCAGGCCCCTCTGTGAGGGAAAAGTGCTTCATGGATGGGCGGGGCTCTGGGACCCATTTCAGCCTCAGCCCATGGAGGTGCAATGCCAGAGTTTTTAATGCCACCTGGAGCTGAATTCTGGGTGATGAGTCAAGGGAGAGGTGTAGTGGGGAGCCTCACTCACCAGTCCTGACTCCTCTCCTCACCTACCCCACCCTCCTCTTTTACCTTTCTCCTTCTAGCCTCTTGGATTTCAGGTGGGGTCTTCTCTGGTTATTGTCTAAGAATCATTGGTCCCAAATGGGGTGTAGCTGTGGTGTCAGGCAGCCAAGCTCCTGAGACCATCTCTAATAGCCGCTTTTCCAACTGCCCAGCTACTGACCCTGCAAAGGGGAAGGGTACCAGAAAAGGAATCAGAAACCTCTCATTCCTCTGAGATAGAAGGCGGTCCTGTGGCTCCTTGCAGGTCCAGGGCACAAAAAATGCCTCAGGGTCCATTTGGAGGTCAAGGCCAATACACAAAGGGAAGGAATAGAATGAGCGCTCACATAGCTGGTACTGCTGCCATCTGGTGGCCAAAAGTGGACACACCTGCTACTCCAGTATCCAGAGAGGGGTAGTGTGTCACCTCAGGTTGGGGGCAAACACAATGGCAGGATGTGTGCCCCAGGCCAGCATCCTGGCTCAGAACCTGGGCCCTCACTCAGTTCAACCCAGAGCCATCCCCAGGTGCCATCAGACATGCAGCAGTTCTACCAGAGCTTTCCAGAGTGCTGGCAAAATTGATCAGGTGTCAGAAATGACCTGTTCAGCTTTCAGTGTATTAAAAGGGGGCTGAGGACCCGATTGGAATTTGGGTCCTCAAGGCTGCACCAAATAGGCCTCGGTGGTAGGGAAGAGGGGAAGGAGTGGGAGAAAGAAGGGAAACAGGGAGGAGATTAGCAGAGAGAAGGTAGAAATGGGAGGAGGGGAACAGGGTGTTGGGGGAGCCTGCCTGTTCTGTCCTTGTCTTTCGAATGAGGTTCCCTCTCTTGGCAGGGACTGGAGTGGGTCCCACCTAGCTCTCCTCAGCACTCTGAGGTTGACTTCTTATGTACACAATGCCCCTCCCCTCCCAGCTCCACAGAAGAATTTTGGGTAGTGGGGCTGGGGAAGGGGAGACTTGCTCAGTACCTGGAGGCCTTGGCCAACTGGCCCCTGCAGAGACTTCAGGAAGGAGAAGTTCCCCTTCCTGCCCCCTCCCCAATTTCTCACCACTTCACTGGTACCAAGGTTGTTTCAAGGTCACAGAGTCTACTGAAGGAATGATGGTGTGGCAGGCAAACTAAAACTAAGTACCAAACAGACTGGAATATAAACTAAGTTCACCCATGAGCGCTGTCCCCTCTTTTTTCTCAGAGTCTGCAGGAGGTAGATACTTCCTCCCTGCCCACCATGTCCTACTGGGACCCTTCTCCTGACAGGTTTGTCCCCTCCATTCACCAGGACAGTGTATTTCCCTGGTGGAACATTTTTCAAAGTCTCAGTACTTCAGTCGAGAGTAACCTCCAGATCATTGATCAGGAAGCAGTGAGTTATGTTTATGGTGATGAAAATTCAGCAATGATTATTGGTGAGGGTTGCACAATATGATTAATGTAATTGGTATCACCACATTGTGTGCAAGGGAAAACATTAAACTGGCAGAAGTTGTGTTAAATACATATTTACAACAACTTAAAGAATAGTGTCCAGGAAGAGATGGCATTGAAATCACAGGATGATACTCTGGGGGAAAGAGTGAAAACAGACCCCAATTCTAGTTGGAAAAAAGCTATAGACATTAAAGAATGAAAAACCAGTTCCTAGAAGAAAAGAGGGGATTTTGTCCTTCATCAAAAGTGGTATAGTAAAATCTCCTGTTATCTTTGTAGAGTTTCCTTGTATTTCTTTCTTCAGTTCTATTAGAGTTTGATTTATGTATTTTGAGGCTCTTTCATTGGGAGAATAGATATTTATTATGGTTATGTCCTCTTGTTCAACTGACCCTTTAATCATGAGATAATGTCATTCTTTATCTCTTATGCTGGTTTTTCTGTTCAAGTCTACTTGATCAGAAATTAATATTGCTGCCATTCCTGTTCTTTGTAAATTGCCATTAGTTTGATAGATTTTTTTTTCATTCTTAAATTTTTACTTTATTTTTGTCTTTGTATGTATAGAAAGCATAATGATGGATCCAGTTAAGAAAACAAGGGGATTTTTAAATTAGGCTTAATTGGGTATGACCTTTTCTGAGTATGAGGGGCTTCAAAAGTTAGTGGAAAAATTTAAATATAATGGAATTTTCCCACAAGCTTTTTGAAGCTGTGAACCACAAGGTCAGCAGTTCAAACCCACCAGCTGCTCCTTGGAAACCCTATACAGGGTCACTATGAGTTGGAACCGACTCGATGGCACTTAACAAGAACAGTATTACAGCAACAACCACAGGAAAAAAATGGATACACCTGACTATATAAAAATCAAATACTACCTGCTTGCTTTGGCCGCACATATACTAAAAGCAGAATGCTACAGCATTGTCCCTGAACAAGGATGACATGAAAATTCATGGTACCATATCTGTGTAGTGTAGATGCCCCATGAAGACTGCCAAGGAACCAAGGAACTCTGGGGCTACAGAAGCTGAAAGATGAAGATTAAAAACCTTCCAGAGCCAACAGAGAGAAATTCTTGCTTTAGAGCCTCCCCCTACTCAGGAATGCCATCGAGTTGATTCAGACTCATAGCAACCTGTATGTTGTTGTTATTAAGTACTGTGGAGTCGGTTCCAACTCATAGTGACCCTGCACAGGGTTTCTGAGGCTGGAAATCTTTACAGGAGCAGAAAACCTCATTTTTCTCCCACGGAACAGCTGGTAGTTTCGAACTGCCGACCTTAAGGTTAGCAGCCCCATTCGTAGCTGTATAGGGTTTCCAAAACTGTAAATCTTTATAGAAACAGTCTCATCTTTTTTCCTAGGAGTGGCTGATTGGTTTGAACCACCAACCTTGTCATTAACAGCCCAACACTTATCCCATAGTACCACCAGGGCTCCTTAGGGCTTTCCCCTAGATGCACTGAATTTGGACTTCTATTCTAAACTTCTAGAAAACAAATTTCCATTCTTTTAAGCAATAATAAAAAATAAAAAAAAACCCAAGCATTTCTACATGGAAAAAAATCTTTTAAGTTTCAAAATAACAAGTTGATCCAAGACTAAGACTCAGTGGGAACGCTTGACATGGATAAGGGGAAGTGAGGAAAAAACAGCAATGAAGTGGTGAGCTAAGCCCTACAACATTCAATAGACTTCTGTGAACCCGGGTGAAGACCTGGTTGGCCAACAGTGTGGCAAGACCTGGAGACTCTTGGGCCCAGAGTCAGTGACATAGCCACAGAGGACTAGAGTGGAGAGTGAAGTGTCCAGCTGATAAGAAGAGAGGGCATATGCATCAGAACACCC
>NW_006408764.1:1443698-1445965 GCF_000296735.1 Chrysochloris asiatica | reverse complement strand
GCACATAACCACCACCACCATGAGTCAGATCCAACTCAACAGACACTTAACAACAACATTAATTTATAAGGAAAAGACCAACAATCACATTGGGAAACGGGCAAAGGAGATGAGCATAGAGTTCACACAAAAGGAAATCCAGACAACTCTTTACCGGCCCTCAACCTCACCCCAGCTAGGGCAAATGAAGATGCAATCACCAGCCTGGGAAGGTGACTGCACTTTGCTGATGAGCAGGTGGGGAAGTAAAACTTACTGTTGGCTGCTTAGAGTGTAAATTGTGCAGTCTCCATGGAGAGCAATTTGGCACTATCTGGTAAAATTTTTAAATGCACAAACTCTTTGACCTAGCACTGCCCATTTCTAGGAATTTATCCTGGCGATAAACTAGCACGTGTGTCAAATTGTGCCCAAGGGTGTTCTCTGCATGATGATCCTAAGTAATTGATTGGAAACAGCCTACCCTGAAGAGTCTGGCTGAATAAATAAGGCGCATCCTTGGCCTTTAGAGTTGCTATGAGTCAAAACTGACTCCACAGCCATGGGATTTTGGTGTGGTTTCCTCCCCTCCCCCACTTGGCTAGATACTATGCAGCCATTAAAATGTACGAGAACCAGGCAGTGCCATGTGCACAGATATAAGAACAAGGTGCTGGGTATGTATAGGATATTGTTGTGTGCTGTTGAAACAATCCCAGCTCATAGTAACCCTGCTTTACAGAGTGGATCTGCCCCATAGAGTATCTAAGGCTGTAATCTCAATACGAGCAGACTGCCAGGCTTCCGCTCCATTGGAGTTACTGATGTATTTGAACCACCAGCCTTTTGGTGAGCAATTAAGCACTTAACCACTGTACCACCAGGACCACTTGTATGGGATGTTAACCTTGAGTTGTAGTTTTTAAAAAGATGAAGTGTGCTCTAACACTGCTGATGACCTCCCCTGCCCTGCCTCAGGATGTTGAGCAGCTCCCCTGACTGCCGGTGACCAGTGGGTGTGGCAGGCAAAAAGGGGATGCTGGTGTTTATTTTTTTGACCCCTCTTACTCTGCCTTCCACTTGCTTTTCTATCTGGTTACATCCCTCCCTACTCAAAACTCTTTGCAGCTCCCCATTTCCCTTAGGACCCACTGTGGTTCCTGCTGGCCTCCCATTCTCCATACTCTCTCTTGTTTCCAGGACACCTGCTCTTAGCACAGGCCTTACCTCCTGCCTGCCCTATCTATCGTAGACTTGCCCTCCCTCTCACCATCTTGTCTTCCTGCCCTTGAATCATCAGTCCCCCTCTCCCCTTGTGCAGTGCCTAGACTGTGCCAGGGGACTAGAAGCAGAAAATAACACTCCCTTCTCGCATGCTTCCAGAATGCAGAGTTCAGCTAAATAGACAGAAATTCCCCAAGGTTCTTGTCCCTTGAAATTTTCTAGGCTCTAAGGCTCTGTCCCACCCCACACCAAATTGGGGAGGGAGGTCATTCCTTACTTGGTGTACCTCTGGGAGGCTGGGCCAAGAAGCCTGGTCCACTGAAGGACAAGTCTCAAGGGAGAGCCCAGGCAGGAGCTGCTGTTGGTAGAGACAGTGTGGGAAGGGGGCTGTGTGCAATCAGTAAGAAGCCATGTTTTTAAAAATAACTCGGCTGTCAGCAGTGGTGAAACAATATAATAAATATGAGAAATAAATCTCGTTACCATGTAATGAGTTGCCTTATTAATGTGGTAAACTTGTAAGAAATGCTTAAGTGTTTAATTGGCACCTAATGAGGGTGCCAATTAGGGATCATTATGTGTTTCTTTAAAAATCTTAATTGGCAGGGGGCATTTCAATCAATGCCACAGGGCTGGCTCCATGGGGCTGGCTCCATGGAGCTTCTGTCCTGGTGATCTATCAGGTGACTGTATTGGTAAAGGTCACACATCTGGTGGCCAGCTCTACTGGAGTCCACAGCAAAGTCAGGGCCACTTGCATTGAACCTAGCCCAAACCCCTCCATGCACCAGGACTCAGTTTCTCCTCTGTCACCAAATCTTGTTGCTGATCAGATACCACCTGAAATGGTGCCTCTGTTAGGAGGACTGCCTTTTCCTCTAGCCAGAGAGAGAATTTGGCCTGTCCCATGGTCTTGGGAATCTGAAAGATTGCTGAGGACCAGGACTATGGCTTACCCCCGCCCCCCTACCGTTTCGTGGGAGAAAGATGAGGCTTTCTGCTCCCATAAAGATTCCCAGCCTAAGAAACCCTGTACAGGGTCGCTGAGTCAGAACCAACTCCAC
>NW_006408764.1:1438893-1443598 GCF_000296735.1 Chrysochloris asiatica | reverse complement strand
CCCCATGCCCCAAACACAGCATCCTTCAGTCAGCTCCCCAGGAATCTGGAGAAGTCACCACCAGACTGAGTGAAAGCTGAGCTGCAGGGAAAGCTGCCTTAGAGGTAGTGAGTTCCCTGTGCCTGGAGACAATCAAGCTGAGAGGTAGTGCTAAAGTGCCATCCAGGGTGCCCTTGCTGTCTCCCCAGAGACAGGACCTGTGTTTCTCAGCCGATTCCATCCTGGTCACCTTTATAAGCAACCCATGTCTGTTGGGTACTGCCTGGGGTCAGGGCAAGAAATGGGGCACAGAGTGAACTTGGTCCTTCCTGTCTCCAGGCATGAGCAGCTCCCTTCCCAGGATAAGCAAAGCCAAGCGATCTATATTCCGGGTAGGCCAGTGAGTGGCAGAGGAGCCTCCTGAGCAGCCTAAGCATGATTAATTACCAAATTAATTACCAAATTAATCACTCAGGTAATTGCCAGAGAGCTGGGAGGAGGGCAGGGAGGGAGCCTACTGTCCACCAGGGCAAGGCTCACCAGGAGCAGGATGGGTTGCAGGTTAGGCACAGGCCTGGGGTGGGAGGGCAGAGGCCGGAGATGAGCTACAGGGAGAGCTTGCACAGAAGGGAGGCAGCAGGCTGGGTTCTGGAGTTTGATGGAGGTCTTGTAAGCCTATGAGTGGAGAATAGAGGGACCACAGGCACAGTGACAGGTGAGGTATGGCTGGGAGTCCAGTGGAGGCAGTGAGGAGGCCAAGGAAAACATGGCTAAGTGGTATCTGTGGGCATGGTTGTAAGAATTGGAGACAAAAAGGCCAATCTGGGGTAAAGCCGACTTTCTGGCTTGGAAAGGCAGTGGGCATCCCTGAACCCAATAGGGAAGGAGTTGGGGCCCAGGCCTGTCTTGCAACCTTGGCTCGGAGCCTGTCTGTGGCACTTGTACTGAGAGCCATAAGGATGGGGAGATGGCCAAGCAGTCTGTCCATTAGTTGGTTTGCAGGAACCTATTGCAGGCCCTACCTCCACCCTCTTGCTTATCCCAACAACCAGCACTCCTCCTTCACAGCCCAGGCTGTGCCTGCAGGAGGCCCCAGGTGCAGGGCAGGTACAGGTCAGATAACCCTGTCCCATGGTCTTACCCATAAATGGCAGTTGGGGGCTTAGCAGGTCCAGGAAGTGTGAACTGGAACCAGGTAGACCTGCAGCTTCTGAGGACTCCAAGACTCCCCAGGGTTGATATGTAACTTAGAGGTGCCTATCCCTGTGAAAAAGAGGAAGACCCGGATCAAGATGGATTGGTCAAGTGGCAGCATCGATGAACTAAAACATGGCAACAGTAATGAGGCTGGCCCAGGATCGAGCCGTGTTTCTGCTGTGCATGAGGTTGCTTTGAATCGGTACTGACTCGATGGCACCTAACAAAAACAACAACAACCCTAGGACACTCTGTGAACCTTCAGTGACTTATTTAGTAAATATTTACCTAACATTTCCTGTGTGTCAGGCTCTGGATCCTTTACAAATACAAACTCTTTTCATCCTATCAAGTAGGGATGGCCACTTTACAGATGAGGAAACTGTGGTGCGAGGTTCAGTGACTTGCCTGGGTCACATAGTGACTCTGCTGGAATTCAGACCAGCTCATACAGGAAGGAGCATTCTGGAGAGTCCAGTTGTCCTGGGACACCTAGAGCAGGCACCCATGGAGGAAGGCAAAGCTGATTCGCTACTAGTCATCCCTCCTCTTGGCAGCTGAAAGGGAATCTGGAACAAGGTCTTCTCCCTTTAGAGTCAGGCCTCCTGCTGCACCAGGAATCACTGTGCAGACAGCTTGTTGCCTGCTAACTGCCTTGTTGGAGATGATGTATGGGGAGGAAGTGCTTCTTCCCTCTCCACTCTCAGCCTGGCCACTCAAGGTAGAAAAGGTCTGCATCTCCCTTGTTCACTCACAGGAATGCAGGAACCAAGAAGAGGGGAGCCCTTGGGGACACACCCAAGAACACACCTGGAGCCCAGGACCTGAACAGGATCCACCTTGAGGGCTAGAAATGTATCAGAGAGGTCCCCTGTATAGGGTGAAATCCATGTGACCTGAAACAAATCACATAGTCACACTGAGACTTGGATTCAGGTGGGACAGCTGGTTGATCTCATGGAAGCACAGTGGCAAGAAGTTACCTTCCATGGTGGAGTGTGGGGAGATAGATTTCTGTTGTGGGCAGTGTAAGGAACTAGGATTTGAGGTAAAGATCAGATAGGCATTCACATCAGAGGACCCAGGGCAAGCAAAGGTGTGCAGAGGGAAAGCCTGGGAGGACAAGATGGACCATGACCACTGAGAAGCATATCCCCCTAGCCTCACTATTTCCCACCCTTCAGCCAGCCGAACCTGCCAACAGGCCAGTCTAAACAAGGACATCAGAAGGCTGGGGCTCTCCCCTCCCTGTGGAGGTTGCCTGGTGAGGAAAAGGGAGACCCTGTCTAAGACAGCCTTGGTACTGGGCACAGGCCCTGCTTGTCCCTCATTTGCCCTGGGAGGGGACCACAACTTCTACTCCCTGAACCTGTCCACACTCTGGAAAAAACTACCCTTCGCAATAAAGTACAAATGACTGCATGTATTTACTGAGGGCTCTTTTTATGTGCTTTTAATATATTGACTCATTTATTTCACATGAGGCAAAAACCAATCTTATCTAACTCTCCATCCAATAAATAGCCCCAAGAACCTAATGCTCCATTCTGGAGGCTCAGGTCACAGTGGCAACCAAGCCTGTCCTGGGCAGGGAGAACAAAGATAGCTCTAAATAGACTGTTGGACTCCAAATCCCAAACTCACTTCCGTGGATTCAATTCCAACTCAGGAGCTCTATAGAACTGTTCCAGAGGGTTTCCATGAGTGTAAATCTTTAAGGAAGCAGATAGCCTCATATTTCTCTTGGTGGTTTGAACCGCTGATCTTGAGATTAGCAGCTCAAATGCTTAACCCACCGCACCACCAGACCTCCAGACTCCTGGAAAACCCTTGGAAAGTAAATTCCTGTCACCACAACCCCATGTGCACCAATAATCTGGATCTGCATTGCCACCTGGTGACCATAGTAGGAACTGCTCCCAAAGGTGCCCTTGCTTCCTTTCCCAAGGCAACTGGATTCCTTCCATTGAATCCCACTCAAACATGGGGATGGGGGTGGGGGTAGAGGGTGAGTGCCTGTGTGTGTATGTGTGTGTGTGTGTAAACCACCACATGAGGGTGGAACTGGGCCCCTAGGCACCTTTAGAGGAATTATATACAGACGTGACCTCTTTGGGGGAGTCATTCAGCAGCATCCATTTATAATTTCACCACGTCCCAGCTCTTGACCTGGGTTCTCCAAGAGCGGTGTTGAAGAGGTCCCCTGCGTAGGGCTGGATGGACACATTGCTTATGTTTGTGGGGACAACCTAGTGGGATCTTGTTAGTATCCTGGCTGTGGGAAAAAGCCCATCATTTCCTGGCCTCACCACCTTCTTGGCAGGAAATGTCCGTATCGCCTCATATCCAAACTTGACTGAACACAATGAAATCCTTGCCTCACCGCAGTGAGAGGTGATAGCCTCTTCTTCAAATTCTCCTGTCACTCACCTGCATCTCTCTCATCACTTCCTGGTGAGGGTTGTTGTTACAGTCACTGTCCTGGTCCTCAAGCTGGGTGGAACTCTTCTAGGGGAATTCCCATCTGGGTGCCCCTTAGCTCCAGAGCCTAACAGAGGGCCTGGTATGTAGGAGTTGGGTGGAATGTTTGAAGAGAATAAATAAATAGTGATGAGAAGTGGCAGCTCTGCCTACAGGGAACATTCTTTCCTTTTGGGGGAGTACTGAGTGTGAGCTCTGGGGTTAGCCCACATGGTTAACCTTATCACCTGCTAAACAATCCTACTGCTTCATTTCTCAGTTTTCCCATCTATGATATGAGACTACTCAAGGTGCCCACTCTCTGGTTGTGGCAGGGATTAAATGGGCACATACATATTTGACTTTGTTGTTGATGAGTGCCATCAAGTTGATTCCAATCCACAGCAACCCTGTATAGGGTTTCCAAGGAGCATCTGGTGAGCTTGAACCGCTGGCCTTGCAGTTCAAACTGACCTTGCAGTAAAGCGCATTAACCCAGAGTGCCACACCAGGACAATCTGCACATATTTCACAGACTCTGTCTTTGTAGAGATTTGTGGTAGGAATCCTGCCCTCCTACCTTACCTGGGACTTCAGAATTTCACTTTATTGACCTACTCTGAAACACAAACAAATCCCATAATTCTCTCACAGTCTGGTCTGCTCAGTCCATTCCCATAAAGAGTTTCTTGGTGAGTTCTGGCCAGGGCTTCTCTGATTTCTGTTGGTAAAGGAAATGACTTCAGTTTCTCACTACTGAGAGTGATGTTGGCTGTTGGTTTTATATATGTGCCCTTAATTATGTTGAGGAATTTTCCTTCTATTCCTATTTTGTTAAGTGTTTTTTTTTTTTTTCTTAAATGATTTATTGTGAATTATGTGATAGTATACATGGGAGAACATTAGTTTTACATTCATTCTATTGTATATCGTATCATTGCCATGGTTACAATGCCCTCCATGCAATCCTTCCCCAGTACCCCCCAGGTCTTCAGCACACAGTCGCTCTCCCTCTCTGGGTCTAGAGTCTCCAGCTGCTCATAGCTCCACATCATCATCTCTGGCTCCA
>NW_006408764.1:1426106-1438244 GCF_000296735.1 Chrysochloris asiatica | reverse complement strand
GGTATTATCTGCAAGTGTGGGTATTCTTATACATATACCCTCTCTTCTTATCAGCTGGACGCTTCACTCTCCACTCTAGTTCTCTGTGGCTATGTCACTGACTCTGGGCCCAAGGGTCCCCAGGTCTTGCCACACTGCTTGTTAAGTGTTTTTAATCAGGAATAAGTGTTGGGTTTTGTCAAATGCCTTTTCTGCATCAGTTGATGTGATCATGTGATTTTTCCTTTGTTTCATTTGTGTGATGGATTACATTGATTGTTTTGCTAATATTGAACCATCCTTGCATGCCTGGTATGAATCCCAGTTGGTCATGATGTGTTATTTTTTTAGATTGTTGGATTCTATTGGTTAGGATTTTTTTTGAGAATTTTTGCATCTATGGTCATGAGGGATATTGATCTATAAATTTCTCTTTTAGTGATATGTTTGCCTGGTTTTAGTATCAGAATTATGCTTGCTTCAAAAAATGAATTTGGGAGTTTTCAATCCTTTTCTATATTCTGGAATAGTTTAAAGTAGAATTGGTGTCAGCTCCTCTCTGAATGTTTGGTAAAATTTACCAGAAAAGCCATCTAGGTTTGAACTTTTTTTTTTTTTTTGGTATTAAAAAAATGTATATTTAGAATCAGCCAGTTGGACTCACTTTAGATGATCCCAATTTGGTTAGCAACATCAAGTCAGGAGCCAGTGGAACATAGGCATTCTTTTCTCCATTAGGCTTGATGAAGGTATTGACCTTGGCTACGTCAATGTCATAGAGCTTCTTCACAGCCTGTTTGATCTGGTGCTTGTTGGCCTTGGCATCCACAGTGAACACAAGTGTGTTGTTATCTTCAATCTTCTTTATGGCTGACTCAGTAGTCGGAGGGAACTTAAAAATGGCATAGAGGTCAAGCTTGTTTCTCCTGGGGGCACTCTTCCGAGGGTATTTGGGCTGCCTGCGGAGCTTCAGAGTCACCACCAGAAGGTGGGTGACATGCAGATCTTCTTTTTTTGTGTGGCTGTGGATGCCTTTAAGCACTGCCTTCTTGGCAGTGCATTTAATTTGTTTATATTCAATGTAACTATCAATAGGTATAGATTGGTTGCTGTCATTTTGCTGTAGTGTTTTTTGGTAGTGTTTCTGGTTTCTTTGTTCTATATAAGTTTCAGCTTAATTCATTTTGTTTGTGGGTTTTATTTTCATTTTCATTTCTGTTGTGTTAATATTTACTAAATTTTTCTGATTTTCATCTTTTTATTTTGCTATGAAGGTGTATTAATTTTCTTTGAGTTATCCTCTAAGTTTTTCACCATTTAAAACGACCTGTTTTCTCTTGAAATCTACTTGACTTCCTTGCCATTTGAAAGTTCTTTATCTATACAATTCTCTGTTTTTGCTTTGTGGTCAACTTTGTTATAAATTGATGTCTCTGATTCCCTATTTTCAGTATTATTGGTTTGTTTTACTTTAAATACTTATTCTTCTGGATTCAGTTCTGGCAAGTGTTGTCATGAATGTTAATCTCAGATTGTTGTCTGTTGTTGGTTCTCAGTCCAAACAATACCCTTTATTATTTTTTGTAAAGTTGGTTTGATTACTACAAATTTAATTTCTGATCGTCTGGAAATGTCCTAATTCACCACCACGTTTGAGGGACAGCTTTCCTGGATATATTATTCTTGGTTGGAAATTTTTTCTTTCAGTTTTGTATATGTTTTTCCATTGCCTTCTTGCCTGCATGGTTTCTGCTGATAAATCAGAGCTTAGTCTTATTGGTACTCCTTTGTTCTCCCAAGCTGCTTTTGGTGATTTTCTTTTGCAATCTCTCCTGTATGAAGTCCATTCAGCTTCTTGTATGCTTATCTTCTTGTCTTTCATGATATTAGGGAAATTTTCTCCCAATAACTCTTCAACAATTTTCTCTGTGCTTTTTATTGTCTCTTCCTGTTCTGGAATCCTGATCACCCATAAATTATTCATTCCCCTTCATAGTTTCCCACATAACTCTTAGGTTTTATTCAGGTTTTTCCATCATTTTTTCTGGTTGTTCATCTGTTATTGTTGTTGTAAAGTGTTGGTTCCAACTCATAGTGACCCTGTATAGAGTTTCTGAGGCTGTAAATCTTTGCAGGAGCAGAAAGTTTCATCTTTCTCCTGTGGAGCTACTGGTGGGCTTGAACCACCAACCTTGTGGTTCACAGTCCAATGCTAATCATATGTTAGTCACTAGTACTAGCATACTAGTACTGAGAGATTTATCTTCAAGCTCACTAATTTGGGCTTCCGTTTCTTTGAATCTACACCTTTGTACTTTTAATGTATTGTCCATTTCTGAAATCTTAGTATTAATCTTCTGGATTTCTAATTGTAGGTTTTGTATTGTTTCAAATTTTGCATTTATTTTTTCTGCTTGTTCTTATAGTGTTTTCCTGAATTCTTCTTAATTTTTTTCTGTGTTCTCCTTGCTTTCCTCAATCTTTCTGTCAATCCTTTGTTGTTGTTAAGTGCCCTCAAGTTGGTTCTGACTCATAGCGACTCTGTATAGGGTTTCCAAGGAGCAACTGGTGAGTTTGAAGCAACGTCCTTGTAATTCAAACTGACCTTGTGGTATAGTGCTTATCCAACAGAACCATATCAGGACTCCATCAATCCTTTGAAAGTACCTAAATATCATTTTTGAATTATTTTTTAAATTGTTTTCTGGCTTTGCATCTTGGTCATTTGTTTGAGCCATTCTCTCTTACTTCTTCATGTGAGCTAAAATTGTCTGTTGTCTCTGGAGCATTGTGGGGTTGTCATATTTGTATTTAGTTGTTGATTGTATGTTGATATGTTCTTAGGCTCTCACCAACTGTCTCCTGTGGGTGTAGTTAGAGATTAAAAATGTGTGCACCATTTTCTGTTCGCCATTCATGCACCTCAGTTTAGGGTGGGTTTGGCTGGTGTTGGCTGCTGTCTATCATTGATCGGGTGGTATAGGAGCTGGTATTGGCTCTTGCGCAGTGGGTGGAGCTGCAGAGCTTATGACTGTGGCTGAGCTGTATGGGCACAGTTGCCATATTCTGTTGGGTAGAAAAGAGGAACCACACACACATTCACACACAAGAAAAACAAAACAGAATAAACAAACAAGCAGCCAACAGTTGAAAGAGAAAAAAGAAATAAAAACAGGTGGCAATCAGAAAAAAAAGAGAATATAATAATAAAAAGAGAAAAGATGGACATGAAAGTGAAACTATAAAGGAAAAACATAAGAGAGAAAATAAAAGGAAAAAATTAAAACAAAACAAAAAAACTACTTAGAAAATCCAGGGAGAGTGAAGATGAAAAGAGAAAGAGGGTAGAAGTAGGAAAGAAAGATCAAAAGGGAAAAAAAAGAGAAGAATTGGGGAAATGAGAAACAGAAGAAAAGAAGGAAAAACAAAAGCAACGATAGGATAAGATTCAAGGGAAGGGAAGAGATGGAAAACAAAGAATAAGCTAACAAATACAATGAAACAACAAAAGGAAAAAACAAACAAAAAAACCCAACAACAATGTAGCTGTTGGACCCAGAGAGGAGAAAACTCTGGGGGACTCCTGTCAGCCAAGGAGCTCATGAGGTGGGTGTGAGAGGGATGTGAGAGCAGAGTTCCTATAGGTCTGAGTGTTGCTTTGTTCAGGGCACTCAATCTGGAAGTAGTTCATGGAGGCCCTTGATGGAGCTGGTTTCAGTGTCTATTAGGATCACAGAGGAGCTGGGGGCAGGGTGGCTGGTTATGAGGGTTTCTGCTAGACTAATGCTGGTCTGGTAACTCTGCGGGTTCTATAGGTCTGGAGCCCAGCCCACCCAAATGCAGGCACCAAAGCTGCACAGCTGGCTCCCACCTCAGACTGGCATAGCTTTCAACCATGTAGCGCTGAATTCCTAGAAGCAGAGTCTGCACTGAGGGTGGATGAGAGTGGGAGCTGGCCACACCTGTGGTCACCAGAGCAGTGTGGGGGAAAAAGAAGGACTTGCACCTTTCCCATTGCCAAGCTATCTTCTATCATCAGTGCTATTCCAAAAAGTTCAAGGTGATCATCCTGTGGTTGGCCAGCTGTTCACCAGTCAGTCTCCCTCTCTCACCATCCCTGCTCAACTTCTCCTCCCAGCAAGCACTCAATCCACTTCCCTAATCTTTCCTCTCAAGTTCAGAGTTCCAGGATTTTCATCTGTATTTGATTTTTCCTATCTTTGTTGTAGAGGGTCCATGTAGTGCATCTGCCTCATCTGCCATCTTCTGTCTCTTCCCACCTTGAATGGAAATGCCATGAGGCAAGGGGACTGGGATGGTTCATCAATAGGACTGCAGTGCCAAGCACATAGTAGGTGCTTAGTAATGTTTCTGGAAGAAATTTATAGCAGGGTCACACTGCTCTACTGGTATTTCTGGCCTCACACCTAAGAACATTCCTGTATATTCTGAAGTCATCCCCAGTGTCTGCCAGCAGCCAGGCAATGAAATTATTTTATTCACTTTGGCTCAAAGGAGACACTTCACTTTATTAAACAAGAAGATGACCTCCCTTGAAGTCACACATCCACGTCCATCTTGGTACCACGAACTACCGCAGCTTCTGACCCAAAGATCTTGTTGCTATTCATTAGAAGGGTTTACATATGGAAGGTTGTGTGGTGGGGGAAGCATTTCCTAAATGGCCTCTGTCTTAGTTATCTTGTGCTGTTATAACAGAAATACCACATGTGGATGACTTTAACAAACACATTTATTCTCTCACAGTTTAGAAGGCTAGAAGTACAAATTCAGGGAGCCAGCTTTAGAAGGCTTTCTCTAGGTCCTTGTCTCTTTTCGACAGCTGTCTGCCTGGCATTCCTTGGAGATCTCCATGTGTCTTGATATCAATCTTCCCCTGGATTTAGGAGGTTCTCAATGCAAGGACTCTAGGTCCAAATGTGTTCCACTCCCAGCTCTTCTTTCTTGGTAGTAATAAAGTCCCTCTCTCTCTGCTGCTTCTCTCTCCCTTTGTCTCTTGTAAGAAACAAGATGATGCAGGCCACACCCCAGGGAAACTCCCTTTACTTTGGATCAGGCCTGTGAGCTGAGTAAGGGTGTTACATCCCACCCTAATCCCTTACAACTGATTGGTTAATCATATCAGATCACATCATGGGGGGTGATACATAGCTACCAAACTATTGAGAATCATGGTCCAGTCAAGTTGAAGCATATATCTGGGAGACATAATTTAATCTTAAATCAACTCCAAATCCAAACTCCATGTTGGGGTAAAATTCCTCTACATCTTTGACTCTTAAATACAAGTTATCTACTTCCAAATACGATGGTGGAACAAGTACAAGGTAGACATTTCCATTACAAATGGGAAAAGCTTCAGGGAAAGAAGGGCTGACACATCAAAACAAAAACCATGGTAGAGCTGTTTGCATTAGCTCTGAAGGCTTAAAAAGAATTTTTCTTTTTTCTGTTTTTTGAGACCTGCCTTCCAGATTCTGGGTGTGGGCAATGCTTTTTGGATTCTGAGTGGAGGCTCTTTGGCGCTGTGCTTCAGTTCTGTCTTCCAGGCCCCTAGCATGGCAACTCTGCTTCCTAGGCTCTAGGCAACCCCATTATCCTAGTCCAGCTGAATGGCAACCCCACCCTTGGCCCTGACAGACCCAATTCTTCTGCTCCTTGGGCATGCCAGCCACACCCCTGAGCTTTGGGTAATGTCTCTTGTCCTACCCATCAAGCACTCATGAATGGCAGCCCCACATTCTGGAACAGAGTTGGTGACGATCTGGCTCTGAAATCTAGGAGGCTGTAACCATCAGCAGGTCATGGTTCTACTCTTTTAGATCAAGGCAGCTCGGCTCTCTGTGCTTCCTGTTTCTTCAGCCTCTGCTTCCTGTCTCTCAGCTTCTGTCTTCCTTCCAGTCTCTCAGTCCCTCGAGTCTCTTGGAGCAGCCCAGTCTCTGCCCTGCTTGGGCAAATGTTACAAAGCTTTTTAGCTCTACTAATAAGTTCCCAGAAGCACCCTATGTGGCCAATAAGCCTTGTCTAAAGGCACTCAACTCTATTGCTCCAGTGGGACAATCCTAGCTCTGTAAGCTCTGTGGACAAACATCTTAAGGCATCCCACTCTACCAGGAAGCCTTCTGCCAAAGCACACTAAGCTCTCTTGCTTTATGAGTTGGCTCCTGCACCATCTCACATCAGTCTCTTGGTTTTGCTGCATTTCTGCTTCTCACCCTTGTGCCATTTCTTATGTTACAGCTCTCCTCATTTCCTTCTGAGTCCTCCCCAGGATTGTATTTGATTCCTATAATTCCACCACAATTCCAGTTGTTGTTGTTGTTGTTAAGTGCCGTCGAGTCAGTTCCGACCCATAGCGACCCTGTATAGGGTTTCCGAGGGTGTAAATCTTTACGGGAGTAGAAAGCTTCATCTTTCTCCCGCGGAACAGCTGGTAGTTTCGAACCGCTGACCTGAAGGTTTGCAGCCCAATTCGTAACCACTACGCTACCAGAGCTCCTTCCAGTAATTCCTTAAAATTCTTCCAGCCGCTACTCATTACCCAATTCCAAAACTGATTTCACATTTTAAGTATCTAATAGAGCTCTAGTAGCGTAGTGGTTACAAATTGAACTTCTAACCTTAGGGTCAGCAGTTCGAAACTACCAGCTGTTCTGCGGAAGAAAGATGAGGCTTTCTACTCCCGTAAAGATTTACAGCCTCGGAAACCTTGTTCAGACAGGGTCGCTATAAGTCAGAACCTACTCCACTGCATATAACAACAGTTAAGAGCATACCACACTCCCAGTACCAGATTCTATCTTAGTTATCTAGTACTACTATAATAAAAACACCACAAGTAGATGGTTTTAACAAATAGAAATGCATTCTCTCACATTTTAGTAGGCTAGAAGTCTAAATTCAAGGTACCAACTCTAGGGGAAGGCTTTCTTTATATATAAAAGATGATGCAGGCCATATTTTACACCAGGATCAGGGCTGTCACCTAAGAAAGGATGGTGTACCCCCCTCTAATCCCCTTCCAAGTGATTGACTGATGACATCAGATCACAAAACTGAGGGATGATTAAATCACTATACAACTGCCAACCCCTTGAGTATCATGGCCTAGCCAAGTTGACAAATATTTTGGGGGAACACAATTCAATCTATGATAGCACCATTTATAATCAATTTCAGGAGCAGTATTGGCAGGTAACTGCATCCCATTAACTGAGGCAGTGAGGAGATTTCTAATCAGTCCACCAGCGTCAAGACCACAAGGAGGAAACACCAACCAGAAGTTTTCACTGACTATTTACTGATTTCTGTGGAAGACCTGAAGACTTGTGGGGTATCTGTTTTTAATCCAGGGCTGTGAAATACAGCTAGAAAACAAAAGTTGAGGTGTGAGGAAAGAGAACGTGGCTGTGAGGAGACAAGAGATGAGAAAGCAGCCCCTGTGTTCACCGAGATAACTGCCCTGAATGCATTGCCCTACGTGGCCCAACCATCCCGAGGCCAGGAAAGAGGCATAGAACAAGCAGCAGGAGAGAATGGGAATCGGTGTCCTCCTGGAACCCTCATCCCAGGTCCTGGCTGCCAGCTTCCCTCCACAGGTTCCCTTTCTTCAGGCTCTCCCAGACACTGGGTCTACGACAGTCCCTAAGTTCCCACATTGAGGGGCTACCTCATGGAATGGGGAGTACACAACCTACTCCCTCACTTCAGACCCCTCAGGAATCCTTCCTCCAGCTTACTGAGGGAAGGCGAATCCTCTCCAAGACTGAAACAGTCCCTGAGAGACCTGAGTAATCCAGTGTGGGTAGCCGGTGGAACACTTGGCCCTCCCTAGTGGAAGGTTTCCTTGTTTCCAAAGGTTCAGCTCTCTAGGGGGAGGCTCTGGATGTCACTTAAGAGTCCTGGTTTATGGGACTTTCAGTACTAAAACTGAAACGGTACTGGAAACTGGATGGTTGGTCACACACACTGTCATTTGCCCCCAAACCCTTTAGAACGATACACATACCCCTAATAGCTTCCTACCTCTCCATCCCCTAGTTGGAATAAGGCCCCATAATTTGGCTCTCTTTTGTGTTTAAGACCTGGGGTGCCACACCTACTGCAGATCCTTAGGACTCTCCCTCCTGTGGTTTTACAAGTTCCCGTTCACTTGGCCTCTCCATTCAAGGGGGTGGCAAGCATTGTGACTCCACACAAATGAGACAATGAGGCTAAAGAGCAGCTTCGAACTTAGGGCCAGATGCATTTCCTCAGAGACAGGAAAATCAACTGGACCACCACCCTGGCACCCAAGTGACTCTCCCCAAACCCCCACAACCCCTTTGCCAACTTATCCCTTCCTGGGGTTTCACACCCTGAGTGTCACAGGCTCCTGCTCTCTTTGTGTAAACATCTTAATTACATCTTTAATGCTCTCACATGGAGATGCTGCAAGTTAAATTACAGCTTCTGTGCATCCTAAATTACCAGCAGCCCTTCAGTCTGCTCAAGTGCTAAGTATTTATAGAATCTTAAGGAGGGACTAACTCCAGAATTTTCCCCACGTGGGTGCAAAGCCCCCATTTCCCCTCCACCCAACAGACTGGGTGATAGTGATTGCACTCGCCCGCAGTGGGAAGAAACACCCAGCTCCTGGGGCCTGGTACTGCCCAATGCCCTGCCAGGATGGTCCTGGTATCAGGCCTGACCCACCACAGCTGAGGGGAGCCGGCAAATGCCTCAGCCTATAAACACTGAGAGTCCCCTTCCTATTGGTGGGGTGGAGGTAGGGGAATCCAAAACCAGACTAATTCGCTTTTGTGTTTCCCAAGGGGCTATTCCCCATCCCCGTCTCCTTCCCTCCAGTCCACCACTACTTCCCCACCCAGCCTGCACCCTAAGACCAGCAACCTCTCCCCAACCTCAGCTCCCAGACACAGCCCAAGACAGGAGCTGTTTTTCAGAGCTGGTGGGTCCAGGTTTCAGGGCCCAGTGAAGAGATATGGTAGGCAGTGGAACCCTTGCCTTTGCCTCCCTCCTACCTGTAGTCCCTGAAGGTTAAAGACAACAGTAAACTTCTTCAAAACATGGTTTGGGGGTAAACTTGGAGAGTGGGGTCAACCAGAAGATCTCCCCAGTTCCCTTTGTTGGGAGATGCATGTATCTGCGTATGGACACACTCATGCACACACATGACACCTTTAGACAAGCCTGGGGGCTGTATCCCTTTACACCTGTCCCCTTATTTCCTTTCCCCATCATCTCCCACCCTAGCTTGGGCCCAGCACACAACTGGCTGCCAGGAAGGAGTAGCTAGCTGGGAGGCTTCCTAGATCCTCTGTATTATAGATGGGACGTGGGTATGAGCAGTCGTCCCCCTCTTCTCCCCCTCCACCCCTCCCTCGGCATTTTTGCTCACTGGGCAGTTTTAGTTCCATCCCTGGCTCTTAGGGTTGATAATAGGTGCTCATTCATTCTGTACCTGTGAACTGAGTGGTTGCCTCTCCCCTCCCCCACTCCAGTGAAGGTTCCAGATTTCAAGCACAGACTTCTTCCCTCTTACTCTCTTTCCCTTCCCCCTTATTTCTTCCACATTCAGAAGATCAGACCCTGATGTGAGGGGTCTGGACAGGAGACAAGAAAGCCAGTGGAAGTTCTCTTGACCTTTCCGGCTTGTGGGTTGCCCCCATACCAGGGTTCTTAGGCCAGAGGAGGTCAGTGGTGAGATGTCCAGCCCAGCCAGGGCCTCTCAGAGCCTGGAGAGTCAGCAGGTAGGTAGGTCTGCAGAACAGCTGGGGCCCAGCCTGATCCTTTCCTGCCACAGTAAGGCAGGACCTGAGTAGGTCTTGACAATCAGGGGGTAGGCAGCTGTGTGGGCACTGTGGCAGGCATCACCATCAGAATCCAGGCCTGTCCCCGGGCCACTCACGCATGGATGGCATTGGCTACGTCAGTGAATACCAGCCGACTGGGCCTCTGCAGTGGGCCCTGGGAGGGAAGAGTAGTCTGCAGAGAGAAGGGTAGGGGCATCAGGGACTTTGACCAAGGACATGCACTCTTGGCCAAGTCACCTTCTCCCTCACTTCCTGGTACCTGCTGTGCTTGGCTTGAGCCATGCCTTCTACCTGGAATGACCTCCCTGCAAGCTCAACTGCCTTGGATGACTTTCCCCCTCCCCCTCCCAGTCCCCACAGCCATCTGCAACTTGCCTTGCCAGCTTCCCTGTGGGCTCAGGACTGAACTCGCTGTGCCTGCACCACCTCTCCCAGCAGGGCTTGGCACAAGGAAGGGGCACAGGAAACAACTATCAAATGGTCAGTTGCTGGGTGGACCAAGGGTCTCAGGCCAATTTCCTGAATATCCCAAGGGTGTTCTGACCTAAGTCACACAGAACTGGTGGCAAAACTAGGGTGTTTCCAGGCTCCCAGACTGGATTTTTCCTGAGTTCAGCCTCCCATATTTGTCTCTGGTGGGCCAGACCCCTCTAGTAACCCACAGGGTCAAGAAAAACAGGAATGTGAAGAAGCTGGGGGCCTAGGGGAAGCCAGACTTTCTCATAAAGCTCTGGTTCTTAGGGATTTGGGGGGCTTGTGACAAGTGGCCAGGCAGGCTAGTGGTCCCTATAGGATAACCACATAGGCACTTGAACCTTCAGACATAGGAGGTGAGATCAGCTGGGGTCTGTCAACAACTGGGAACCTACCAACGCCATTGCTCAAGAATCTCATTCCACCCACAACTCAGGACAGAGTTCCTCAGGGGCAACCCCTAGTAACCTCTCCTACTGGTCCCCAGTATGTGGGGGTACACAGGACAAGGGTTAAGATTTTCATTTGCAGATGAAAAATTGAGGTTCAGGGAGGACAAAGGGGTTTCTAAGATCACCTAAATGTCGAAGCCAAAGCCTAGCTGGTTCCAAGGGCTGCTCCTGGCCTGGCTCGCTGAGGTGAGACTGGGTCACCAATTCTACAAGTATCTAAACAAATCTGATCAAACCTACATACCCAACAACTGCCGCCTAACCACATGGCAGGTGACGGAAAGCTGGTGGGATGAAGGGCGGGTGGAGAGGCTGGAAGAATGGGCTGCAGGCTGGGTGGGGAGTTGGGTCAGTGCCCACCTTGCCCTGCGCAGCCTGCACAGAGGCAGCAGCTTGCGTGGAGGCAGCGTCCCGCCCATGCTCCAGCAGCTCCTGCTCCAGCTCGTCCTGTTCCTCCGTGGGGTCAAAGTTGTACATGGGCATGAGCTGATGGCGCAGCTTCTCCAACCTGCAGGGAGGAGGTGACAGAGGCTGCCGGGGCAGGGAAGGCCCTTCCCCCTCCACAAGCCCTCAAGGCCCTGTTAGCCATCCAGCTGAGTCACACTATATTTAGAGTCCTAAGATTTCACCCAAGATTCAATGAAACAAGTTTCTATAACTATAGGATCAGCTCTATTCCTCAGACAGGTGGCCTGGGAGTTGCCCACTCCTAGGAGTGGATCATTCATGGCATCCACAGGGTCTGCCTAGGCCAGGACTTAGCTGCGACTCATAGCTTTGAAGGGGCTGGGGGTGGGGGCAGGGTAGGGCAGTGGCAGGCAGCTCAGGATGGTAAAATAAGAGTGGTTAGGAAGTTGGGTGTGGCTAATCCTAATCTTGTCTCCCCTCCCCAGTTACCCCCAATCCTAGAGTCACCTGGTTACCACAAATCCTCACAACTGTCTACCCTGTGTGTGAGATCCCTGGGGGGAAGGGGTGTCATGGATAGAAAGTGGTCACTCCCAATCTTGAGAGGACAGAAGAGGCCTTGACACCATGTCCCGAGAAGGAGGTGCCAGTGGCAGGGGATGCTTCTTCCCTTTATCACCCACACCCCCTGGAGTCCAGCACTTCCCATGGGCAGAGTTTGGGGTGACAGCTAGGTAGTTACCTCTTCTTCTTCCTGATGTACAAAACCTGCAAGAGAAAGAGCAGTGTGGCCCTTAAACGTGCCATGTGTCTTTGCTCTCAGGTCAAGAATCACTGCGCAAATAGGAATTGTTACCTTTTTTTGCCCTGCCCACCATGTAAATCAAATGTCTAGGGATATTAGTCTCGCTCATATGATCCAAGAGTAAATAGACAAAGGTTCACAAAACAGACTAAAAGCTTTAGAGAAAGGAAGATCGCTTAAGGGA
>NW_006408764.1:1404758-1425251 GCF_000296735.1 Chrysochloris asiatica | reverse complement strand
GGGATAATAATCAATGTAATGAAACAAGCTATATGAATGGTTGAATGTGAAGCTGATGATGTGCCCTGTAAACTGTCACTCAATCCAAAATAAAAACATTTAATTAAAAAAAAAAAAAGAGAAAGAGCAGTGACCAATGGAAAGGAGCCCTGGAGGAATCCAGCAGTACCTTGAGATGGGAACAAGGTGAGATGAATGAATGGGAGACCCATGGGTCCCTCATCTCAGTGACCCTATGTCCTACAGCCACATCCTCCTTTGATGTTTACTAGATGCTGACATTGCCCAGACCAGGACTGAGACTCACAGGTGGGAGCAAGCCTGCCCTTGAGGATCACCAAGTCAGGCCAGCCCTTTGGGCTGGTGGGGTCTCACTTCTTTCCAAGCAGACTGTGGTTCTAGCCACTCAGCACCTGTCCATAACTCCTGCACAATTTAAGGGAGAGGGGAAGACTTCAGCAATGTTCACAAACCTCCAGCTTTCTAGGTCCAAAGCCATGTATGGGCGACAAGAACAGGGGATACATAGTAGCCAGACTCGGCACAGCAGTGGCTCAAGGCAAAGCTCTGTATTAGCTCCTTGGGAGGTTGATGGCCCTCGGGGGGTGGGGGGTGCCAGGGTTTGAGCCCCTGGACATCAACCCAAGCTGACCCCTAAGAACCCTGAAGCTAAGAAGCCCTCTGGATCTTGTCCGCACTGTACAACTTGAAGATTCAGGTCTAGGCAGTCTGAGAAATCATCTGGGTCTCTAGGCCACAGCAGAACATCCTGCACAGAGGTATAAAATGCTGAGTATAAAATACTGAGGAAAGGAGGGTGGGGATGAAACTCAGGTAACTGCCCAGGGAGGGCTACTCCAGGAACTTCTGTCACCATCTTGCTCCTTCCCACACTGGCAGTTTCCAACCACCAGGGGCACACCTACTTCTGTCTGGGGGAAAGCCACGTCCCTAGGGTTTGTCCCAAACCCTCTAGAACTCCTATACCTTTGGTAGCCTATTCATAACTTGGTCTAGAATTCCTTCTGCTGAGTACTCCTGGGGGACCCCAAAGGCCTGGGAAGAAGTCAGGATGCCCCTTGTTCCCCATCACCTCCAGAAGTTTTATGGGAACCCCTTCTCCTTTGGGAGGAATACAGCAGTCGCTCTGGGGTTTTCCAACCCAGGCCCCACCCATCCTCAATGAATGTCTCCAGCCCAACCCCAGTGTCCTGTGCTCCCCTGGCCTCTCAGCCCTTCCCCAAACCCTTCTCCTTACCCTGTCATATAGGAGAAGCCAGAAACTTTATGAAACCTTCACCCCTTTGCCCCCACTTCCCAACTGTCCCCACCCCACCCCCACCCCCCTTTCCAAATACCCTATCTCTCATTGCCCAGCTTCAGCACCACTTCCCCAGGAAGCTCTCCTCCCCCTGTTTCTGCGACACCAAGCACAATTTCCTCCTGTGTGAGGCACAGAGCCTGGCAGTCTCTCACTCCTGTACCCAGCAAGACTCAGGGCTGGTGTGAGGAGAGAGGAAGTAGCGCTCAGGGGATGCTTCCGAACCTGTGCCCTGGGTGCAGGAACTGCTTCCTGCCCTCTACTACCTTTACCTCTTTTTTGGAAAAAAGCCAAATCCAACTGGATCCTTCAAATGTTCCTGCCAAAGAGTTACAAGGGCAGATTCCAGGCCCACTTGCCTCTGGGTAGGGTGTCTCAATCTATTTAGCTGCAACATTGTGTCCTGCCCCTGCCTCCAACTCAGCAGATTTTCTTGGGCCCTGGCCTTGCTGTCCATGTGCTGCATTCTGGCCCTGCTTTCTGTCAGCCAGTTATTCTCTGGCAATGATCTGGAGCCTGGGGGGCCCATATGGCAACCCTGTTTTAACAGCAGCTCCAGCCAGGCTGTAGATGGCCCATCCACAGCCCGATTTGTCAGAACAACATGCTCTGAGCCCAAGGCCAGTGATCAGAACCTGGAGGCAGGGGGACAGTGGGCAGAATGCTCACTGGGGGACCTCTAGTGCATTCTACCCTTCCTGGTTTTAGCCTGGACAATCTGCAGTGGTCCTCAGTGACATTACAAATGTCTATGTGTCATCTCAGGGGGTGATCCATATTCTCAAAGTAGACAGCAGATCTGGAGGCATCATCCCCATAACTAGGGGATACCTGTAGCCCTTATTTCAGCTCACCTTGGTCCTGAGGGCTATCCATCTTCATCCCTTCTCATCACACCAAGGCCACGTCTCCACCTTAAGCTCTCAGCTCTAATGTGGCCTCCTCAGCTGTCCTTGACCACCCAACATGGAATAGCCTTCCCTCATCCCCATTTCTGTAGGCTTCCCTTGGGGTCCTTGGTTTTTATGTGTCCTATCCCCCTAAGATACACAGAGCAGGACATTGTCTCAGGACTCAGGTCCTGTTGAGTCCTAAAGACCTGGTTTGGGGCTGGCACCCAATAAATAATTGTCAAATGAATAAATGAATGAACACTACCTGTGGATGTCTGTCATGCCTGGACCATCCCACCTACACTCCACAGCCCACAATCTATCCCAACTTCCTCTGGCCTCTACTCGTATTGTACCCCCATGCCCACTTGCCTCAGTGTTCTGCTTGCTGCTCTCAGAACCTCCTGCCTGCCTACAAACTGGCCAATCAGGCCCCTTCACCTGTAATGCCCTCCTCGCCAACTCCTATGCAGCCTTCATGTTCCAGTTCAAAATATCATGTATTACTCCGAACCATCTCTGGTTCTTTTAACTGGAGGCAGCCACTCTGTTCACTGGACCTTAATGTACAAATCCTTGGGGAGGGAGAAACTATACTATCATTAACAGAAAACTATTCTCTGATTGGGGTCCTGGTGTGGCACTGTGGGTTAATGTGCTGGACTGCAAGGTCAGTTTGCACCGCAAGATTGGTCGTTCAAGTTCACCATTCGCTCTTCAGAAACCCTATACAAGGTCACTATGAGTCAGTACCAACTTGAGGCACTTAGTAACTATATCCTCTGATTAGGTTCTCTGACCATCCTCCCACAACCAAAGGGACACCTGGACCACCCAACCTGCCCTTGCTCTTACCATAGCCACAGTCAGGCCAATCACTGTGATGATCCCAAAGGACAGAAGCATTGTGCCCACACCAGCTGTGCTACCAACCATGTCAGGGATTCTGGTGCCATTAAAGCTAGTGGCTTCTGGGCTGAGGGTGGTGGGCTCAGAAGCTGGTCCATCTGTGGCAGGGTCCAGGTCAGGCTCAGATGTAGGCGGGTGACTGCTGAACCAGCCCCTAGTGGAAGGGATCCTGGAGTTCATGCCGATGCTAACAGGGTCCTTCTCACGGGATTGCCTGTGGTCAGTCTGCCCACTCACTTCCTACATTAGGAGTGCTCCAGTCTGTGGTCTTCACCACCTCCTTAGATAAAGGGAATCCCCTGCTTCCCTGGATGTTGGAAAAGAAAGAATAAAAAACATGAGGCTTAGAATAGTGGCTTAGCAGCGAGATGAAGTCCCTCAAGTTTCTAAAGACCCAAGGGAAATGAAAGTTTGATGGTAAGAGCAAGTCCAGGGGACATGAGGACACTGGCTTTATATATCTAAGGTCCCTGTGTGGATTTGCTGTTGTTAGCTGCTGTGAGTCAGCCTCTGACTCATGGTCACCCCATGCACAACAGAATGAAATGTTGCCATCCCATGATGCCTTGCATATCAGCCTGCTGTGATCTTTGAGACTTTTATCAGCTGATTTTCACAAGTAGATCACCACTTTTCTTCCTAGTCCATCTTAGTATGGAAGTGCAACCGAAATCTGTTCAACATCATAGCAACACTCAAGCCTCCGTTTGCAGACAGGTGGTGATTGCACAGGAGATGCACTGGTCAGAAATGGAACCAGGGTGTACAAAAATTCTACAACTGAACCGCCAATGCCTTATGTGGATTTAAGAATACAAAATGAAGCTTTACATATCTCTGTTTGTGAATCAGGTGATCACAGTGATCATACTTGAAAGATGTGACAGGCAGTGGAACAGTCCAAGAAAAAGTTCTTCCCCTGAACACTCGCCAATGGTTGGAGAAAAAAAATACCACAGTTTTTTCCTTACCGAAAGGAGAACACTTGCCCCATTCAGACAAACCTGGCTTTGATTCCAGCTCAGCTACTTGGCTGGGTGATCCTAGGAAAGTCACTGCACCTTCCTGAATCTCCGGTTTCCTAAGGCTAACGTAAGGATATTAAGAAGACTGCCTTTTCAGGGCCATAAGAATACAGAAATGTCCAAATGAACCAGTTCCCCCAGAAGCCTTAGCTCAGCATAGCCCCTCCCCCTATACACAAGTGCCTGATAAATGTTAAATAGTCTCCTTCTGGCCAGGACAAAAATCTGAGAAAGCAGAGCCACAGAGACCTCTGGACTCAACCTGGTGTGTGGTCCAGAACCATGGGGACAGGTATGGAGAGAGTGGTATGGCTACATGTAAATAGTTAAGAGAGGCTGAAAGTCAGGTTCTTTCACAGGACTTCTCTGCAGGCTTCTCATATCACTGGACTCCCCTCAGTAGGGCTGGGGGCTGCCAGGAATGGGGAGGTAGGTGAGGGGGACATATCCACTTTGAGGACATATCCCTCTTCCCCTGGAGTAGTGGGTAGGAGATGTGCCCAGCCCAGGGTGTGACTTAGGCCTTTCCAGGTCAGAGGATAAGGTGGGGTGGACAGGGGTTCCTGTCAAGCTGCAAATGGGAAGGTCTGGAGAGCGGAAGGATGTACAGCTCAAGGCTGCATATATACCTCCCTGTGTATGGGTGTGTGTGAGGTGTGCACACACATGGTTGACGGCCCCTTAGGGAAGGGAAAGGCTGGCAGAGAGACAAGGTCTCTGCCCTCTCCTTCCAGTTAGCCTGAGTGAGTCCTGAGTTCTCTTCTAGGCTGGACTACTGACCCTATGTATGACCTTGGCTGGACCCTTAACTCAGCTCTTCGGCTCAATTCACGCTTCCATCCAAAGGGGACTACCTGGGACTGCTTCTGAGTCCGAAAGGTAAGGGAGGAGTACTGGGATGAAAGAGTCGGCACCCCGATTCCGGAGAATCCGAGTACCGATTCCGGAGAATCCGAGTACCGTGCTCTGCCAAGTCCTCCAGTCTTCCCTGCCCCAGTCCCCATCCCCGCCTCCGCCACACTGATTCTTCCATCCTTCCACAGAAGCGGCAACCTCAGCACTTACTTAATCCGGGGCGCCGAAATCAGTCGGAGAGGCTGGAGGTGGTGGAGGCGTACGCAAGACTGGGGCTGGGGAAACCCGGAGGCCTGGGGTCGGCAGAGATGGCAGGTTCGACTCGTGGTCCTCCCTCTCTGCACGCTCTAAGTCGTGAACTGGATTCGCTACGGCCCACTGCAACTGCTAGCACCATCTCAGCCGGCTTAGACCAGGGTGGGCACGGCTGGAACCGACGGTGGGGGTGGGGCCGAGCTAGCAGCCTCCGGGGGTCCCAGATGCTCCAGCGCCCCGCCTCCCTGCCCGCTCTGCGCCCCTATCCTAGGATTGGCTGCCAGGCCTGGAATTCGCGCGCCATTGGTCCGCTCGCCTGTCACTTGGATATGGATACGCCTCCAGAGGGAGCCAGGAGCTGAGTGGCAATCCTCCACAATCACTCCTAACCCCCGCGACCAGCGTCAAAGCCGGCTGGTTGCTAGGCCCTTCACGGACCAGAACACAGGTCCCTACGTAGTTCAGGGTTCGCCCCCATCGGGGCAGAGTCGCGCCCCCAAACGCAGGCGCACGAAGGAGGCTTGGGGAGAGCACTGGACTCGGAGTCCTTGAACCTGCGTTGAATTCTACTGACTTTGTGACCTTGTGCATGCTGCTTTCTCTCCCTAGGCCTCGTAGTCTTCCTGCTCTAATGGAGCTCGGATGTGAGGACTCTTCGTAAATGACCCTCACCCTAGACTTGTTAAATGTCATGCAGTCGGTTCCGACTCATAGCGCCCCTGAATAGTTTCCGAGTAGCAGCTGGTGGGTTTGAACTACTGACCTTGTGGTTCGTCCAGTGCTGATCCTACAGCGCCACAACAGGAGTCACCCTAAGTTGTTGTTAGGTGCCATTGAGTCGGTACCGACTCATAGCGACCCTATGCACAACAGAACGTAACACTGCCCGGTCCCAGGCCAACCTCACTATCATTGCCACGCTTGAGCCCATTGATGCTGCCACTTGGCCAATCCATCTCTCTGGGGGTCTTCCTCTTTTTCTCTGACCCTCCACCTTACCAAACATGGTATCCTTCTCCAGCGACTGGTCCCTTTTGACAATATGTCCGAAGTATGAGATATGAAGTTTGGCCATCCTGGCCTCAAAGGAGCACTCTGGTTGCACTTCTTCCAACATAGATCTGTTGGTTCTTTTGGCAGCCCATGCACTTTTAATATTCTCCTCCAACACCATAACTCAAAAGCATCAATTCTTCTACCTGTGTTTTGAACTGAGCCACGAATCTCAGTTTAATAAGTGCTCCCTTTCCCAGTATATTTTGATGAGGAGGCTCGGCAGTCTACACTTTACAGGGCATTGTCATGACCTGGTTTTTAGAGAAGAAACTGAGTGAGAGCTGGGCACGTAAACAAAATCCAAGTTAGCAACAAGTTAGTAACAATCAGGCAGGATTTGAACCTAGATCTCCAGAGTCGAGGTTCGAACACCCTGCGTCAAACCCTAAACAGTCTGACCCAAAGTGTTCGGAATGAAAGGAACTGGAATGATAATGCGATCCAGTCGCCACTGGTCCCTGTTGCGCTCCCTCGCTCGCTCGGGCCACAACTACCTTTGACCAGCTCGGGGACTTTGCATTCCTCCCCCAGCATTAGGCCCTGCCCAGGCGCTTTTTCCACCAGGCCCAGGGGCCATGATAGACCACGCCCCTAGACGTCGGGCCCCGCCCACAGGTAGCTAGTGACGTGCTGTCTACTCTAGGGTTCTGCCTACACTGGATTCTGTCCCCACCTCTGAACACTGTCTCCGAACAGTCGTGGTGGGCTGGAGTCATATTCCGGCCAAGACCTTCGGAAAGCTCTGCGAGTCTGGGCTCCAGGGAGCAACCACTCATACATCTACGCCTTTCCCACCCATGGACTTGCGGGCGTAGTGGACATTGCGTTCGCAGCCTTCCTGCTGGAATCTGGCGACCCTAGGAACTCTGGAGCCGAGGTGGTGGGGGCCGCCCGAGCCCTTATCGGCTGCACCTATTCCGGAAACGGGTATTTGAGGGAGCACACCGCAGGACGCGCACGCTCAAGGACTTGACAAGAGACAGTTTCTCCACGCCGGAGAGCGGTCGCTGGAGGGCGCGTAGGGCATTCCCTCGGGCAGGTATGGACTAGAGGTGAGATCGAAGTGGTGGTGCCTGGACTTGCAGTGCTCTTAAGGCCTGGACGGCCCCATTTCCCATAGTACTGATGGAGAAACTGGCCCGAGTAGGAGGCCACCCCTCCTGGCTCACTAACGCTGTCATTCGGAGCTGAAAGGGAGGCCACGCCCACTGTTTTCAACCCTCGGCTCCTCAGGTGGCAGCGCGCAGGTGAACAGAGCTGCCTCTGGAATCTACCTAATCCGAAATTGTGTTCTGCCTGGAACGTTCCCTAACTGGCCTCCACTCTCGGAGCTTCTGTTTCTTCTCTGAGATGGAGGTTTCTTGTCTCTGAAGAGCTTGCAGTCAGCATATGCTGTATAAATAAATGCTTGTTTATATCTTAGAAAGAAAGGGACTAGTGATTGATTTTCAACTACATTCTTAGTTAAGCTTGTTCGTGACAATTTAAATGTAAAATTAACAAAAATTGTAAAAGTTGTTGGTTGGCAATTTATGCTGACGGCTGGGATTATGGATTAAATTGGGGGCAAGTTTTAGCATTCAGTGACAGTACATGCAAAATGTGTGACGCAAAGCTCTCAAACAAAGGCACTCGCCTTCTTTTCGTAATATTATTTGGGAGTATGTGACATTAAGTTCCTGCTTTGTGCTGAGCTCCCAGCTGGGCCTTGACATTCACTGGCTAGTGTACTGTTCACTGTGGGGTTGGTGTTACTCTTACCATTTTACTGATGAAACAAATTCAAATAATGGCTTGCTCAAGGTCACATATGCAGGGTCAAATGATGATCTGTCTAAGCCTAAAACCTATGCCCCACTCAACACCAGGACTTTTAGCAGGGACTGAGTTATGGGTTCATCCCTCTTCAAGAAACATTAAGAAAATACAAAACATTTAACTCAAAACATAACTGGCCAGGAATCAAATGGATGGGTGAAGATCTAAAATGGAGCAAGAGCGTGACTCCTCTCAGGCAGTGGGTGGAAAGCAAGTTCTAGGCCTGCATGGGGTAGAGGTGGAAGTCTCTCAAAGTTGAAGCACTTTCTGGTTTCCCCCATTCCAGGGTGGCAGCAACATCTGAGAACCATAGCCGCTTTGGGAAGCTGGAGCCTGTGATCTCGCTATCTCCACCTGTCTGGGACAAGTGACACCTTCAGAGCCCACCTCAGTGGCTGACATCACAAGAAAGACTTGGGGACTTGGGAGTGCTGAGGACAATCTTTCCCTGAGACATGAAGGTTTGGGGTAGAATTCTGTGGACCCTCTTGCCTGGTCCGAGAAGGAAAGGAGGCATCTGGGGCTCATGGGCACCCCATGCACCTCTAGTTAGGCTGATGAGTGCCACAGAACTGGTTAGTCACTGGGCAGCAGTCTTTGAAGAGAAAGGCATCCCTGAGGCACGGGAATCCAGTGAGTACATCGTGGCTCATGTCCTTGGAGCCCAAACAGTTAAGTGCAGTGTTGTCAGAAGGGTGTGGAAAGAGAGGACCCTGGGGAAAAGACATCTAGGCTTTTCTGTCTCAATGAGACGGGGGCTCATCAGCTATAGTCATTTATATGTCCCTCGGCTTAGCTGAGACTGATGGGATTTTTCCAAAGGAATGTCTTGGTGGTGGTGGTGGTTGTGTACCATCAAGTCAGTTCCAACTCATAGCGACCCTGTATAGGGTTTCAGAAGCTGTAAATTTTACTGGAGCAGAAAGCCTCATCTTTCTCCTACTGAGCAACTGACAGCTTCCAACTATTGACTTTATGATTAGCAGCCCAGCTTGTAATCCATTATGCTTTCAGGGGTCCTTGAAGAAATGTCTTAGGCAGATGTTTATTCATTCATCCAACAAACTGTTGTGGCACCTGGGCACAGGGGTTCAAGGACCAAAATGGCCATATAAGAAATGTCCACATAAGAAATCCGGTTGGGATTCTTGGGCTCCTAGAACCAGCCACTTATAGTCTCTTTGGGATCAGTTTCAGAGCCTGAGGCCAGCACTTTGGACCCAGTCCTTGACTCCTCAACAGCTACAGTGTGTCCAGGAGATGAGTAGTCACAGATTACAGAGGTGAGTACCCATGGTCTAAGACTGGGCTCTGTGTGAGATGCTGGGATCCCCCAATCCCATGAAGTCCAAGGGAGAAGGAACATGTTCAAAGACTTGGGAGGTATCAGGGCAGTGAATGAGAATGGAGGGAAGGATAAAAGGCCTTGGCCAGGAGTCCAGGGCACAGGAGACACGTTTGGCCACTAGTGATATCCCGTAACCCAAGTGTGATTGTGCCGATTTTGGCTCTGTTCTCAGTATCATCTTTTGCAGGATGCCGGTTCAGTACATCCTTGGGGAGTGGGACTTCCAGGGCCTCAATCTGAAGATGGCACCCCCAGTGTTCATCCCTCGGCCAGAGACAGAGGTGAGTTCAACTGGGCAGGGCAGGACAGGATGAAGTTTATGGAGTTCTGAGCACTTGTCTTTCCCTAGATTTCCTCCAGGGGGCACTGAGGCTCCATGTCTGCTGTGTTCCTGGACAGTGCCTTTCCTTTCAGTGTCTCCCACTGTTCCTCTTGACTGTCCTCTTCTGATCCTGCTCAGGGTATTCCAACTGGTGCTGCTCACTGAGTGTTCCTGTCATTTTCCTGGGACCTTTTCCAGGATCCAGGAAGGTCCCAAGACCCACCCAGCCTATGGGAAACAACCCCCTGCAGTTCTCAGGATGCATGGGTGAATCTCAAAGAGCTCCAGGTCTCAGAGAGCTAAAGGTCCAGTCTCAGCTGTGTAACCTTGGACAAACCACTACCCACTTTGGTCCAGATGATGAGAGGGTTGAGCCTCTAGACCAGAGAATCTATTATTCAGTTGTCCTTATAAATCAACTCTCTGGTCAAGTAATCACCTGTGCTTATCCCCCAAATTATTAGAACTAGGAGTGTATGACCTACATGCGGTCCTTAGGTGAAGCCCCGATCCTGAGGGGATGCTTTCTGTGATTCTTCTAAGCCTCTCGTTGACCTTGAAAGTGACAGAGCTGAGATCAACAGAGAGCAACTCAAGTGAGGGGCATGACGGAAGCTGGGCAGGTTGTAAGGATTATTTCTGGAAGGATATCAGGCACCCTAGGCAAGGAAAGGACAGGCTCCATCCACCTGTCCCAGGCAAGGACATGGAGCCCTTCCTCACTCCTCCAGTCTCTGCCCAGCCAAGACATGCTCTGTCCCCTCTCACTCCCACATCTTGAAGTTGGGAGGATAGGTCCTTGCCTCACTGCCCAGAGAATCTGAGGCCTTGCTAAAGTCCCAGGGCAACCAGGTAGAGCAACAAGAGGACAGCACCAGGTTCCGAGGTTGAGCCCCCACAACTCACATGAGGCTGCCCCACCTGAAATTGGCAGGATGTGACCTGCCACCTGCAGGCTTTTGATAGCTCCCTTGCCTGTGTGACCTTTGGCAGGAGGTCACTCACCACCCGTGAGGCAGCCAAGGGTCAGGGCATGGGAGGGCAGCCACCATGGTGACCTCGGTCCTACAGAGGTGACCTACCACTAGTCTTGCATTTTGGGGTTCTGAATGTGAGGTGTGGACTTCCGGCTCCCATGTGGCCCACCCCTTTCCTGGGTGTGTCTGGTCGTGCAGAGCAGCCCTGCAGCAGGGGCGAGGGCTGTGGTTGGGAGGTCAGGGCCTTGCCTCACTGTACAGACATTTCTGAGAACTTGCCAGGTTTGCACCAATGTGAAGCCACATTAAAGGGCGTCTTACCAAGAACTAAAGAGGACATGGCCTGTGGCAGGGAGAGTGGAGACTGGGTGCAGGGGAGGAATCATGTTTCTGATGATAGGTACAGAAGTCTGAAGTACAAAGTTGCAGGTGGCAAGTGGGCTGGGCGAGTTGGGTTTTTGTTTGGGGTGGGAAGTTGGCTCCATGCTGGCTAGGCAGTTTATGGAGTAGGAAACTTAAGGCTGCAGGTTTGCATAATTCTGACTCGCCTGGTAAGATGAGGTGCTGTGGGTGCTTTGTCTGTGATTTGTAGGCAATTCCAACTTTCTGTGGCAGCCCCATCAGGGTTACCATCCTTCTGGAGGGTGGTTGTGGTATTCAGGTTCTGCCGAGACAGTGGGGTCAACTTGAGGGTATGTTAGGGTCGAGGCTGCAGGCAGCCTGCGTCCTCTCTGTACCCTGATGTGTTCTTGGATTCTTACCATGTTCACTTGTATAAGGTTCTCTGGGCCTGTGACCAGCTCAGCTCTCAGCTTCCCACAAAGAGCTGCTAGCTTCAGGCCTGAGGGACTCACTACAATAGGTGGGAGAAAAGTTTCTGATCTTCTTGGGGGTGGCCTCCCCTCAGGGTACCCACAACCAACATGAGCATCCTGTGGTCTGGTATGTAATGGAGAGGCCGGGCGCTGATGGGACTGAGGAACAGTCTCTCAGCCTCACACCTGGCCTGAGCTGGCCGTCCACACCTGTGGTTTGTCTGAGGTCAGGGGTATCTCTCTGAGGTGGCTAGCCAGTGTGGCTGCCTGAAGGGTCTTCCTCTGGCCAGAATAGGTCTGTCTGTGGCTGGGAAACCAAGTGACACTCACACCCTTGACAAGTCCTGGACACCCTGCTGGCCTCTCCACACGTGACCTCACCACTGAGACCACAGGTTCTCACCTGCAACCTGGACTGCTAGTTTCTGCCAGTCCCAGCCTTACTTGCCCTGCTTGCTTAGCACCCAGTGGTCTCTAGCAGTGCCTAGCTCAGGACCAATGGGAGGGGTTGAGGGAAACCCTCTTCTGCTGGAGACAGGCTCCCTTGCACTTGGCAGGCAGCAGTTGATTTGGTGCAGAGGGACTTTGAACAGGGAAGGTTGAACCTGCTGGCGAAGATCTGCTACTGTGAACTTGCTGCCCTTAGAATTGGTAACTTTGCTTTCGTGGCTGGGGGACGCTAAGGGGTAGGATGCTTTTTGGGACTTAGCACATATGGAAAATGGGTCTAAGAGACATGGTGACCTCTGCTCGATTGGATCCTGGCTAGTGGCATTGAAATTCTGAGGGGATCAGGCGCTCTGAGCTTCAGAGGGTGGCTTCCTGGGGCCACCAAGAACTTGTGAAGTAGCCCAGAGGTCCCTCCCTAGGCCGTACCCTGGATGTGTGGAACATACTATGATGGGCCAGACTACAGGCCTTTCCACAGTGGAGTCTTTGGTTTGATGGGAGATTAACCCCAACCCAGGCTTTAGACTCAGGGTGGGGAAAGCTGTGGTAGAAGGAGTTTGAAGGTGAGAGTTTCAAGTAAGTCTTTCTGGAGGAGCTAGCCCTTTTCAGTTGACTGAAATACCTACTTGCTAAAACCCGGCCCCATCTCTAACCCATTCCTACTTGAGAGCTGGGACTCTAGAACCTTCAGGAAGAAGGGCTTTTGCCACATCCATGGGACACCTTTGAGAAGAGGCTGACCTACCCTTTCCCTGCTCCACACAGCCACTCAGTGTCCCCTCCCCCAGCGTGGGTTGGAAACATTTCTGCAGTATCAGTTGGGGAGCAGCAGTCATCTCCCCCATGCCCCTCCTACACTGGCTTCTATGTTCAGTCCCTGCTGATTTCAAGTGGGTGGAGAGACCTGAAACTCTTTTTCCATAGTAAAAGTACCTACCTGCCACTGAGGCAGGCACAGTGCAATAAGGCTCCCGTGCCCAGACCCCTTATGCCTACTCCATGCATCCACAGCCTCTTTCACATATGGGGCTTGGGCAGAGTTAATGCCTTCCCTTCCCCAATGAAGGAATTCCCTGTCCTTTTGGCCTTGGAGACGCCTGACATCACCCAGGGGCCCCTGGTCTCACAAATTTGATTCCTGGCGCCATGAGCTATAGGCCAGGCTCCAGGCAGGGCCTTGATCCCTGGGTCTCAGTTTCCTAGAGGTTGATGTAGGGAAAGCTCTGGAAGTAGGGCCTGATGCAGAGGGAGTGCCCAAGAATTGTCTGTTGCAAATATTCATCAACATGAAATAAGAGGATGTTTGTTTCTGTGGGTTGTTTTTTTTTTAATTTGTGAATTGGGTGAAGGTTTACAGACCACGTCAGTTTTCCATTCAGCAGTTCCTACACATTGTGTTTCATCTCATTGATTGCAGTCCCCACAGTGTGACATCACTCACCCTGCTTCTTCCATGTGTTTACTTTTCTGTTCCTCCTCCTCTCCTAGTTCTTCTGAACTTTGTCCTTGGGTAAATGCTGCCCTTTTTAATCTCAAATGATTGATTTTTCTAAGGTGTGCACACCTCATTGGTGTTATTGTCCCCCTTCTACACCTGTCTTATGTGGCTGAAAATTGAGCTCATGGAGGTGAGTTCAGGTCCTGACTTGAAAAGTGACTTAGGGCCATAGTCTCGGGGGTTTCACCAGTGTATCTGGCCAGTGAGCCTGTTTTTTTGTTTTTTTTTTAAATAATTTTGAGATTGTGTTCGACATTTTTCTGTCACTCTATCCAGGACCTTCTAATATGATTCATTTTAGAGCAATTGGAGTGGTAGCCAGGTACCATCTAGTTCTTCTGGTGTCAGGTTGTGGAGACCGATGTCAGCATAGTCCAGTAATTCACTGGACAAATTGTTTCTGTACATCTTAAATTTTCTTCGCTCTTCTAGACAGGGAGAGATCAAGTGCTGCACCTTAGCTGGCTACTTGTGAACTTTTAAGACCCTAGTTGCTATTCATCAAAGTAGATTGTAAAACATTGTCTTTGTGGACTATGATATGCTAATTAACTATGTTGTCCTGTTGTTGTTAAGTGCTATCAAGTCGATTCAGACTCATAGCAACCTGTATAGGGTTTCTATGGAGTGGCTGATAGGTTTGAACTGACTACCTTGTGGTTAGCAGTTCAGTTTTTATCCTGCACTGCCACACCAGGTCCATAACTGAGGTTTATTGAGTACTTACTATGGACCAGATTCTAGGATCAGTATTTCATGAGTGCAGTTCCATGTAGTCCCCACCACACCCTGATTCGTGGATTATTCTCAATGGTGCTCAGTTTTACAGGTGGGGAAACTGAGGCATGGAGCGGCAGGGTGATCTTCCAATGGACCCATCTGGCCATGGAGTTCAGTCAGGCATTGGCCTCTCCCCCTTTCACACACACAGGGCTACCTGTTCTTGGGCCTCTGTGCCAAGACCTCCAGTGGCAGGTCAGCACCAACTCTAATGTAGACCATTCTGGCCTACAGGAGCTGGTTGACTGGGTGCTGGAAGAGGAGGCCCAGAGGCCCTGTGCATTGGATGCCCAAGGCGGCCCTCTCATCCTGGAGATAGGCTGTGGATCAGGAGCCATTGCTCTCAGCTTGCTGAGCCAGCTCCCTCAGGTGAGCCCCCTCTGGATCCCTATATCCCACCCCAGGCAGGCTGATACTTACTGTCCCTCCCACCCCTCTGCCAGGAGCATCTGAGGGGATTGCATCAGAGGAGGGACAACAGGGCTGCTTTAGCTCTCTGGAGTAGGAAGAGCTATTGAACATTGCCCTCCTCTCCTGGCAGGGGTTTAAGGGAGGGCTCTGCTCTACAAACCTGGCCTCCCCAGGCTCCACTCAGTCCACATGCCCTTCTTTGTTCTTGGAACAGAGCCGTATCATTGCTGTGGATAAGGCGGAGGCCGCCATCTGCTTGACCCACGAGAATGCTCATAGGTAGGACAACTAGAGGCTGGGGGGTGCAGGGTGAGGGGTGAACTTTGGGCCTTGATCTCAACTCCTGTCCAGGATCAAACCCCTGGATGTCTAATTTCCACTCCTAAAATATGGTGGAAGTAGTGAGGATGGGTGGTGGGCACTGAGTATCTTGCTTGTCCAGGAAGGGGTCGTTGTCCCTTTGGGCCCTTGTAGCCAAGGGGAGGAGCCTGGCCTCCATGTTCATGCTATCCCCTCTCCACATCTCTCTAGGCTTCAGTTGCAGGACAGAATTCGGATTGTCCTCCTTGATGTGACTTTAGGTAACCTCCCCACCCATCTTCTCTGGGGAAGGGGTTTTGGATACAGGCACTGTTCCTTGCTAAGCACAGACACGTTGCGGTTGCCACATGTGTCTTCTAGGCTGAGCTGACCTGTGAGGGGATCAGTCACAGGGCCCTTCTGACCTTCTGAATCCCCTGTAGCTAATGAGTTTAACTAGGTCTTGTCCCTGTTAGTCCAGTGGGGCCACAGAAGAGGATGCAGGCAATCAGAAAGGGCTTCCTGGAGGCGTCACTTGAGTCTGGACTATTAAACAGGTTTTTGACAGGAAGAGGAGAGGACAAGGATATTTCAGGTGAAGTGTTATCATGACAGATCATGGATGCTTCCAGCTAGGCTGCCAACTGGGGATTCTGGGCACCATTCTGCAAGGCTTGCTTATCAGGTCCAGAGACAGGACCAAGGCATGGCTGTGGGGAGAGGCTGTTTACTCAAAAGTATGGTGGTAAGTGGAACAGCCATGTCTTTTCTCTTCGTGGATCAGTCCCTGATGTATGTCTTCTCTGACCACAGAGAGGAGCTGGGCTCACCTTCTTCCCTGGGGCCCTGTGGACCTGGTAGTCAGCAACCCTCCCTACATCTTCCACCAAGACATGGAGCATCTGGCTCCTGAGATCCTCAGGTGCTGAGTGGGGCAAGGTGGGGAAGCCAGGCTTGAGAAGGCCTAGTGAGAGGGGCAGGAGGGTGGGGGCCAAAGCGGGCGGTGGTGTAGAAAGGGTGCACTTTACAGCCTGAAGACCTCTCTGGGTTCAGTTTATGCCTTCCACTGAAGACCACTGGGTGACTCCTGAAACTCTAGGAGCCTCAGTTTCCCACCTGTAAAAGGGGGAGTGGCAGAGCCTTGCATAAAGTGAGGACTCAGTGATGAAGGAAGCCTGGGGTGACTGGAACAGAGCTCCTAATAAGTGCTCAGGAAATGAGGGCTGTTATTGTCTCAGGGTACTCCACACAGAAAGTAGCATTGTACAGAAGTCTGAGAACCAGAGAGGGAAGGCACCTTGTCCAAGACCTCATGGAGAAAGCTGGGACCAGAACCCTACTCCAGGCTTTGCCCTGTGCCATCCTGTTCCCAAATAGGGACAAAGAACAAGGGGGAGCCCAGGAGTATCTGGGTCGGGGAGGATAATGGGAGAGGGCATTTCTGACCCAGACTGTCTGTAGATGGGATTCATTGAGTGTATGTGAGGGTTTTACCTGCAGGAGGCAAAGGGATACGAGCTGCCATCCACTTGAGTCCTCTTCTTGTAAGTCCTCAGATTTGCCTCTCAGCTCAGAGCGTGAGTTCAATAGGGCCCCTTCCTCCATACTTTCAGACACTTTTTCATCCAGGCTCTCACCTACCACTGTCCTCACTTCAGCTATGAAGACCCAGCAGCCCTTGACGGTGGAAAGGAGGGCATGAACGTCATCATCCACATCCTAGCCCTGGCGTCCCGACTCTTGAAGAACTCAGGGTATGGGTGAAGTGGGTCTCCTGGGTCTATTCCCAGTAGTCTCCTTCCCTCCCAGTAAGTAGTGGGCATTCCTGGCTGCCCTTCCCAGACCTGGAAACCCAGGAGTGCCTGTCCTGGTCCTGCCTAGTTGAACCTAATTGTTTCTGTCTCTCCTCTGTAGTAGCATCTTCTTGGAAGTGGATCCCAGGCACCCAGGACTTGTTGGCAGCTGGCTCCGGAGCCAGCCTGACCTGCACCTCGAGCTCATGGCTGTGCGCAAGGATTTCTGTGGGCGGTGAGGCTCTACCTACTTCTCACAGCCCCCAGGCCATCCCCACGTGTGCTGCCTGGAATGACTGAGGCCAGAATATGGTTCCAGCTATTCCAACTCCCCACTCATCCCTGAGGTCCAGGCAAATAATGGGCCCTCATCCATGTCTCTTCAGGCCCCGGTTCATGCATATTCGGAAGTCTGGGCCCCAGTTTGATTCCCCTGAGAACGCCTGGCCAGGGCTCCAGCTTGCCTGAGTTTTTTTCCGGAATGCTGCCCCGAAGAAGGTGGATGATCCGTTTCAGAATTCTAGGTGTTCCCAGCGCTTCTTACAGCTCTGTAACTCCCCATGTTCTATGTTTCTTGAAGACTAGTGGGTTGAGGCCAGAGTGGGTATATCCTTACTGAGGCAGTAAAGAGCAGAAGCATTCACAGCCCAGTTCAGAATCTGTGACCTGGGTTCCTACTCTGGCTCCATCCTATTGTGGCTGAGGGCAGATGCTCAGTATCTCTGCTGGTGGAACAGGAATATCCCAATGCCACCCTCCCAGAGTTGTTGGGGAAGTATTAGGATATCTGACCAGTAGAAACCAATAAATAGTGACCTAAGTTTTTGTAACTCTTATATGTGGGCTTTCTTCTGCCCCAGCAGGGAGCAGTGTGGAGGAGGCACATGGGTATTCCTGGTCTTGAGTGCTTTGGGACTGGGCACTGATTGACTTGGTCCCCCACTGCCCTAGATGCACCCAACGCACTCTCCTGATCAGTTCTGGGCTTGGAGCACAGAAACCTTGTCTCAGTTTCAATTCCCAGGTGGCTCCTCCTTCCTTAGAGTGACAAGACTAAAAGTCTGTACGTTTCTGGGACCACATATTCACAGTCACTGGCTTGAGCCAGTGAGGAGTGAGCAGGACTTTTGCTCACTTTTTATTCCCAAAGCTTGTAGTTGAAACATCCCTTCCAAGCCATCCTTGGGGTGTTAAGTAACTCACCTGTCCCTGGTTGGGGCTGAGGAGAATGATAAGCCAAGGCAGAGTGGGTTCCAGGTTGTAACCTCTACTCCAGCCCTGGTCTGTGCAGATCCATGGCTGTCAGGAAGACTAAAGATAGGAAGTCCGCAGGTTGGTAGGGGCCAGTGTAAGTCTGCAATTATCAGATGGGTACTGAGGGGTGTGGCAGACCAAACTGGCTCTTTCTGCCTAACACCCTGCCCAGGCAATTTCAAGGGCCTGACATGGTGGCGTGGTAACTGGAGGCAGTGTAGTCTGACTGACTTTATCCTCTGCTGAAACCAGGAGACCTGGGTCTCAGGGTTGTGTCTTGCAGTGAAGCCTCAGGCAACTTCTTTCCCTGAGAAGTTGGCTCTCTGGCTCCAAGGCCATTATGAGGTGGCAGCCTCAGTTTACTTTGTCAGCCAAGTAGATAGTGCAGGCTAGCCTCTGCATGCCCACTCTTCAGGCAAGGAGACTGAGGCTCCAACAGAAGATATGGCCTGCCTGAGGTCCCATGGTGGGAGATGGGCAAGTGGAGAAGAGAAGTTAAGGTTCTTGCCTCTGGAAAGTCTTTGTTTCTGGGGTCATACCCAGCCTGAGAGACTTACTCCTGTTTTGTTTTTTTTAAAAAAAACCTTTTTGTTGTGAATTGAGTGAAGATTTGTAGACAAGATCATCAGCTTTACATTCAACAAATTATACATGTCTCAATAATTATAATCCTCTTCCTGCAACAAGAGTTATCCTCTCTTCTCCTGCTTGTACCTCTCCACTCTTGGTGCCTGTAGCAGCATCTCAGGATGGCTGCCCTGACACTCATGGTGATCCTTTGCCTCCTTGTCCCATAGCCTGGGTCACCTCAGCAGCACTGTTTCCCTAACATTCTCACCCTCTTGGCCTCGGGCCCATCACTGAGGAAAAACCTTGACAAGCTTTGGTATGCCACCATAGGGAGTGACAATGTTGGCAGCTGGGGGTCACGGGAGCTGAAACCATCTTTAGGGACAACTTCATTTCCAACAAACTACAGAATTTGACTTCATGGGGAAAGAGGTTCAGGCCAAGTAGATTGGCAGGCTGTGACCTCAAGCCCACAGCTACTAGCATTTGAGCCCCAATGTTGTAGCCACATCTGAGTTCAGATCTGAGGTTCGTCCCTCACTAGGTTGTGACCCTGAGCAGATGACTTCACTTTCCTCAGAGCTCAATCCCAAGCCTGAGAAACGAGACAAAGTGCTTTATCACACTGAATGGTTGTTGAGGAGCCCTTGGGGTGTTTCTTTCATGGGCCATTTTGAGTGTTTTCATTTCCTGCCTTGGAGGCTGGGCACAGGATGTTTCTGCACCCTCCACGACTGTTTAGTGCCTGGCACCCACACCTTCCCACAAGAGCAATCAGAGAGGAAGGCAGGTGGGATGTCTCTCTGGGGATGTGGACTTCTCTCTGTCCTCTAGAGATGGAGCCATTAAGAGGCTGGTAGGCTGGCAGCCCAGGACCTCCCCTCAGCACCTCCTTCCTCTTCCTCTCACAAGGTCCAACCAAGGGCCCCAAGGCCTAGGACAGGACAGCCAGGAGCTCCAGTTCAGTAAGCTGCTTGCCTGTTCGATCCTCTCCTTCCCTTCTAAAACTTGTGCTTCCTTCTCTCCTTGTATCATAGAGGTAGAGCAGCAGAACATAGAGCTGATGGTGGAACCCAGAGCATGGGCTGACTGTGCAGGATCCCTGCTGGGTGCACACTGGAAAAGTAGTTTCACCCTTCTGGGGAGATTAAGACCTTACTTCCCAGTTGGATGCTTTTCCCAGTTGCATATAGGTCTCTCCCTGGGGACCATCCAGCTGTTTTATTGAAATGTGTCCCCTAGTCCATAACTATAATAAATGCACCTTCCTTGCTTGGCCATTTCCATCTGGACTCCAGACCACCTCAGCTGTCCTAAACCCTTGGTTGGCTTCCCAATCTCAGTGGTTTCTATGTTCTGCAGTGTCCAGGTTGGAAGAGGTAGGGGAGGACAGCTATAAGAAAGACCTTGGGACTCCTCCCAAGACCCCATCAGTAAGCTCTGAGTAAGCTTCCATCAGAACAAAGTGTTCCAGGACTGACAGGGTTTGAGAACTGCTCAAACCCTCATGACTTGGGGTGGGAAAACCTTTATCCCCTGCAGAGCATTATGTCTTTCCCTGTTACCTTCACATTCTTTTCTCCACCAAACTGGACTCCTTCCTTCCCTTTGCCCAGGCAGTGTACCATGAATGTCCCTTTCAACCACCAAAACCAAACACTGTTGTAGAGTTGATTCTGACTCAGCAACCTTATACACCAGAGTAAAACTGCTCCATAGGGTTCTTTTGGGTTTTTTTTTTAAGGATTTTATTGTGGATTGAGTGAAAGTTTACAGGGCATATCATCAGTTTTACATTCAACAAATCATATACCTTGTTTCATTACATTGATTATAATCCCCT
>NW_006408764.1:1333785-1393713 GCF_000296735.1 Chrysochloris asiatica | reverse complement strand
CGGGTATTCTGTGTTGTTGTTGGCGGAGCTCTCTGCTATATGTCCACCCGATCCGCCATCTTGTTTGTTCCCTTCCATAGGGTTTTTGAGGTTGTAAATCTCCACAGAAGCAAACAGCCTCATCTTTCTCCCTTGGAACAACTGGTGAGTTTGAACTGCCAACCTTGTGGTTAGCAGCCTAACACTTAACCCACTATGCCACCAGAGCTCCTCTTGCCCACCACAGCCAATCCAAAAAGTTCTTCAGGTTCCAGCCATACACTATCTTCTCTGAAATGAGTGTCCTCACTTCTGTGTCCTCCATGTCTGCGTTCAACCTATGCTTCTGCCACCAGTAAGGTTCTGTCCCCTGCATTTGGAAAACATTCTGTTTCCCTCATCTCTCTGAGACCCCGTACAGTTCTGGAATAACCTAGACTCAGTAAATATCTACCAATAAAGCAGCATAGTATTTTCTAGACTGGAGCTAGAACTTGTCACATGGCGTATGTCTGACATGGCATCTGTCATATATCCTAGCCAGCAGGGAGGGAAGCCACGAGGCTCTGGCCTCCAGCCTGAGTCAGGCAGCTGTTTGAGTTGAGCCAACTTCAAGGACTCAAATGCACCTGATTTTTGCATGATGGCCACACCGGGAGAACAGGTTGTCCTTGGCAGTGGCTGGGGCAGACCATGTTTCCTGGAGCTCAGGGCCCCAGACAAGGTATTGGTCAGGACAGCAGTCTGATCCACTCTGTGACCCTTCGGCCCTGACCCAACCCCCGAGCTGAGCTTGGGACTGGCACTCATCCCTCCTTTCCAGTGGTAAGAAAAATAATAATGACTGCCAAAGATGTCCACATCCTTATTCTCAAAATCTGTAAGTATGCTGTGTTATATGAGGGGGCTTCAAAAAGTCTGAGAAATGGAAAGATACTGGATTTTTTCCACAAACTTTTTGAATTGCCTGTGTTTGGTAACAGACTGCAGATATATTTAAAGTGAGGTTCTTGAGATATCCTAGATTATCAGGCAGGCCAAGGACAATTACAAGAGGGAGACAAGAACGTCAGAGTGAGAGAGGAAGTGATGGAAGCAGAGGTTGAAGTGATGCAATTGCTGAAGGAAGAGGCCATGAGCCAAGAAATGTGGGCAGCCTCTAGAAGCTGAAAAAGGCAAGGAGACCCAGTTTTCTCCTAGGGCCTCCAGAGGGAATGCAGTCCTATACCAAGACTTTGATTTTAGTCCAATGAAACTGGTTTTGGATTTCTGGCCTCTAAAATCATAAAGTGATAAATTTGTATTGATTTATGTCATTCAATTTATGGTAATTTGTTACAGCAGCAATAGGATTTTGGTAGCCAAATTGGAGTGCTAATGTAACAAATACTAAATGTGGAAGCAGCTTTGAAATTAGAATTTGGAAATAGGCAGAGTCTGGAAGAATTTGTAGGATCCTGATAGAAAAATTTTAGATTGCCTTGATCATCTCTCCTCTAGGAGGCAATGTGGCCTAGGGGTGGAGGTCGGAAGACCCCTCAGCATGGAGCTCTGCACTGCCCAGTTTCCTGATCCACATAGCTCACTGTTTTTGGAGAGTGTTATGTCTCTTGAAAGGACCAGCAGACTGCCCAGTGTGGGTTCCAGACAAATTGACCCAGGCACTGGAGACTGGTGGAGAATGAGACTTGGATTTTAGAAGAGGAGAAGCAAGACTGGTCTCTATGGCCTATTTTCAGTGCATTGGGGCCACCCAAGCCTTTAGAAAGACTGGGTCCTCCATGGGGTCATGTTGCTCATTCAACTCCCAGCAGGCAGCCCCCAACTCCTGCCGCAGGCTCACTGGGCTGTGTCATGGCTCTGTTCCTACCGTGGAATCAGTTCACTCTTGGGACCCTCAGCCTTAAACTACCCAAAGCTGAAGTCACCGTCTGGCTTGTATCTAAGTCTGGTGCCCTCAACCCTGTCTCTGTGTAGGTTAGGACAAGGACTCCAGTCTGCATGAGGATTACCTAGGGACTCTGGAGGCTCCATCCACTTGGCCAGGGCCTGGAGCTTCTGAAGTCACTTCCCTAATTCAGGGACCACATTGAGAGCTGCTGGGAGGCCTGACATGGACTGATGTGCCTCATGCTAAGTCGGAGAGCTTAGCATGAACAGTTTGAGCAAGTGAGCTTGGTCCTGAACCCCCTGGATATGTTTTGGATGAAGCCAAGAGAGCCAGTTTATGCAGGAATGGGTAGATTGTAGTGAGACCTATGTCCACTTCCTTGTCTTCACTAAACAGGGAAGAGGTTTTAGTTGAGGTCGTACAGCCTCATCTCCTGACTCCTGGTCCAGTACTCTTCTTAGTCCCTATGGTTTCCAGGGGCTTATGCTCAGTTCATTGGTTGGTGTTCATATGGGTCTCCATGTAACCCATAAACTCAAGGTATTCTGGCCCATAAAGGCCTCCAAGCCAGGTTTCCAAGCTGACCTCAGCCCCTATGGCTGTGGATAGCAGTGTCCCTGCTGCAGAGTTTTATACCTTGCAGAATATGTGAGCACCTTCCCATTTGAGGGAACTGACTATATGCCCCTAGTCCCTGTTCCTAGGGGCCTCCTGAGGTATCTGGAAGGACCTTAGGGTATCTTTGGTCCCATAATCAAAAGTTCCAATTTATAGTAGCCCTCCCCTCTGACAAACACCCTCAGGAAAGTGGTGGGGGAAAGGCTAGTTTTACAGCTTCCTGTATGGAAGAGGCAAAGGAAGCCTACCTGTCAGTCTTGCAGGGAGCCCTAATGGGGCTTCATCTGGCCCCAGACTTAACAGGGCAGAGGGTGGACTGTAGTTCTGGGTTCATTTCCAGAAATCCAACCTTTCTCTTCAGAGTAGAGGATTACATCTCATCTCTCCCTACAGAGGCATGTGTCTAGGTAGACCCTTCTGAGTCCAGGGAGCAGATTGTTGGGCCTGGAAGCAGCCATAAATATCCCTGTGCTCAGATGAGTGCACTGAGGCTCAGCAGGGTGGAGTAGGGCAGGACTTAAATTAGGTCTCTGACTCCCCTGGCTGTAGACCCCACCCTGTTTTGTTTTCCAAGAACAGTCCTACCTACCTACCAGATAAGGCAGTCAAGTCTGTGCCATTTTCTGGAAGGCAATGCAAAGCTGAGCTACATGAGCAAACAGAGTGAACCATAAGTTGGTGGTGCCAGGGGCCTTCCTTTTTCTCCACATCTTCTCAACGCTGCCATTTCTTGAGTTCCTGCTGTGTGCTTAGCCCCAAGCAGCTGTTCTGCATCTATTAATACCCAGCTTTATACCAAAGTCCACAGCCGTTGCATTGATTCTGACTCAGCGATCCTATGGACAGAGTAGAACTTAGAACTGCCCTATGGATTTTCCAAAACTATAAATTTGTACTGAAACATACAGCATATCTTTCTTCCACAGAGTGGCTAGTGAATTAGACCTGCCCACCAACTTTTCTGTTTGCTTAGTTCCAGGTCTCCTCACAGCGCTGTAGAGGAAGATTTAAATCATGACTACTGAGGTTGAGGAGAAACCCAAGATTTGGTGGTGTGCAGTTTTGGGTCAGATTACACAGCTGGGCTGGAGGGGAAAGTGACGCTGCAGTTGTGCCTATTTTACTGTCAGACACAGGCCAGAGTAGTTGGGTCCTGGGCCATCTGCAGAGCTCCGGTAGAGGTTTACATAAGCCTATAGACCCTCAGAAGGAGCTCTGGTAGCATAGTGTTGATGAATTGGGCTGTGAGCCGCAAGGTCAGCAGTTCGAAACTACTAGCAGTTCCGCGGGAGAAAGATGAGGCAGTCTGCTCCCGTAAAGATTTACAGCCTCAGAAACCTTGTGTAGGGTCGCTATGAGTCGGAACCGACTCCACGGCACACAACAACAACAACATAGACCCTCAGGGAGTCCTGGTGTGGCACTGTGGGCTATTGCGTCAGACTGCAAAGTCATTTGAACTGCAAGGTCAGTGGTTCAAGCTCACCAGCTGCTCCTTGGAAACCCTATATAGGGTCACTGTGAGTCGGAATCGACTCGACAGCCTTTAACAACAACAACAACATAGACCTTCAGAGCTTAAGAGTAAGGAGTCATCAGGATTGCTCCAGAGGTCTTTCTGGAAGCCCAGCTATGCCCTGCTGACCCCATCCAGAGGTGTGTACAGCACAGAGCCAGGGGCTCAGTCTCCTAAGCCTGATGTGTCAGGCTGTGGGGAGACAATTTCAGGCAGAGGGATCTTTAAAATATGGAACTTGAATGGTACATGCTAAGCCAAGTACTTCTGGAATTATTTCACTCAAACCTCATGATGCCCCTTAAGGCAGAGACTGGGAATTTTAAAGACAAAGAAACAGAAATGCTAAGGAATTTCCTCAAATGCTTGCTGAGCTAGGACCCCAGGGCTGAGGCACACTCTTGGTTACCACACTAGGCTAGAGAAGAGTAGAGCGCAGGACAGGTATATTAGCAGAGGCAATCTAGGCAAAAGCCTGGAGGTCTGAAAGACACATGAGCAGGGATATGTGAGGCAGAGTGGTGGGTGGGACAATACCCACAACTAATCTCTGAATGCATTTCTGGAAACCAGGGGACTAATAAAACAGGATTTTAAGAAAAATTATAGGGTCAGGTGGACACTGAGGCTGTTCTCCCAGGCTGTCAAGAGGTTGGGCCTAGAGTGGTATGGGGCTCAGGGTCTGGAAGTGGTTGGGAACCAGAGTGGTAGTATTAGGTATCGTGGAATAGAACTGACTCATAACCATTGCTGAGGGGTTGGATGTAGGACGGGGAGGGGTGGGGGGGCAGGATCACAGTGGGGCCCAGGACTCTGACTGGAGAGGGACACCAGTCAGTGAACTTGAGAATGTGGGATGCCCTCAGTACACCTCAGAGGCAGTGCCAGGGGCAACGGGCAGAGAGGTTTCTCATATTTGACCATGTGGGGACACAGCCCAGAAGGAGCACTTGAGGTGGAGTTGGGAAGGTCACCCTCCCATGCCTAAGCATGGGCAACAACAGTAATCAGCATGCCGTGTGTAAGGCGGTACTGTAAGCCCCTCACTCCACCCCTGCTTTATCATTCATCCTCTTAGCACTGCAGGAGTGCCTTCCTTAGCTCACTGTACAGATGGGAAGACTGATGCTTAACTTGCCCAAGGTCACACAGCCAGCAATGACAGTACTGGTGTCTGATCTTAGCCCCCTAACATGTCAATGAGAGCATAGGATCTTGACTCCCACAAGGGCCCCCGATAGCCAGGTGGGTACTCACAGGAATGACAGGAAGAAGAGCTAAGGGTCAATTTAAACAAAACACCACAGGCCGAGCTAGTTAGTTTCCCTCTGGCCACTGCTGGGTATGTAATTTTCACAACCCACAGCAGGGAAGCCAGGCAGAGGTGGGTGTGGGGAATGGAACAGTGAAAGTGGCTGCTATTGAAATGAAACTCTGGTGTCCTCCGGATGTGGGTGGAACCTACAGACACCCAAGCTCCGATCCTGTGTCAGCTGACAAGTAGTTGAAGGGAGGGAGTCCCTATCTCCAAATGGAAGAAGTATACAGCCTTCCATGTGGGTTTCCAGACTTGGGAGGCTGTTGTGCCTAAAACCCTTTGTGAGAGCATTCCACAGCTCAAGAGCTGACCCTCTCTTTGCCCACATAGAAATCCACTCTCTTCTTCATTCTAACCAGACTGCCTGCCCCAGCTCCATTCCCCCAGAGCTGTGGGGCTCCTTTCAAAGAAGTTTGAGAGGTTTGCGCTGCGCTCCCCTGGATCTGTGTCTTGCTTCAACAGTGTTTGGACAGAACAGATCAGGGACTCCCCCACCTCCAGTCTCGGACCACCTCTAACAAATTCTTTAGGCTCAATCTCTTCTCTGGGACCATCTTCTTGAGTATTTCCTGTTATGGGGACCAGCTAAACACCATTTGTGTGTGTGTGTGTGTGTGTGTGTGTGGTTAGCTCCAAATCTTCGACCAATCATGAGCTCTCAGATCCGTCAGAATTATTCCACTGAAGGTTAATCTGCATCTGCGGGCCTCTTACACCTTACATCTGGGCTTCTGTTTCGATCCAGAAGATGTGGCTTTGGAAGGTATGGGACACTTCTTCCGTGAGTTGGCAAAGGAGAAGTGCAAGGGTGCTGAGCGTCTCTTGAAATTGCAAAACCAGTGTGGTGGTCATGTACTCTTCCAGGACGTGCAGAAGCCCTCCCAGGATGAGTGGGGAAGAACCTTGGACTCCATGGAAGCCACCCTGTTCCTGGAGAAGAACCTGAACCAGCCTCTTCTAGATCTGCACACTGTGGGTGCTACTCACACAGACCCCCACCTCTGTGACTTTCTGGAGAACAATTTTCTCGATGAAGAGGTGAAAATTATCAAGAAGATGGACGACCACTTGACTAACCTCCGTAGGATGGCCGGTCCCCAGGCAGGGCTGGGCGAATATCTCTTCGAGAGGCTCATTCTCAAGCATGACTAGGAAGAGCCTGTGGAGCCCCGTAACCTGTGAAGGGCCTTTCAGCCTTCCCCTGCTCTCTGCAGACCTTCTGCCTGAACCTTGCTCTCCAGTCAGAGGCAGCAGAGTCAACGCCCTGGAGCCCCTCTTCACCCAAGCCGTGGACCAAATGAAAACACTAAAGCTTCCTTTGACAGCAAAAAAAACCACAAACCAAGTTTGAAATATTAAAATCTAAATATGTATTTCTAAGAAAAGATTAAAGCAGGATCTTACTAGTACTTTATACTTTCAAATCCTCCATACTTAGCATCGAGTCCATCAGGACTAATAGCAAAACTTCCAATGAACAGAAACATTTGAACTGGGATGTGGGATGGAAGTTGCAGTTTTACATCAACTTTAGCATTCAATTCTTTCAGTGTTTGGTTTTGATGGCACAGGATCAAGTGACACCTAATTCTTACAGTAGTTACAAAGGGAAACCAGCTGGCAGTCTCAAACCCTGTTCTGTGGGCATACAGGGAGGGTTCTAATGTGTCATCATTTGGTGATGTACCCATTTGAGTCTTTGTATGAGTGTTTATTGGTTTCTTTTTTTAATAGTTAAGGAAGGGAAAAAATTGGAGGAACCCTGAGACTGTGACCTTTGTCACCCTTCCGGCCTGGAACTGAATTCATCCTCCCTCATGGCTCAGCTTTCAGTTGTGCAGTAGACAGGTATAAAGCAGGGTAGGGTATGCACATTAGTGAAGTATGCACACCTTGGGATTCAAAATCAAAAGGGCAGTGATTACCTAAGGACAAAATTCAGAAGTGTGTGGAAAAAAGGACAAATAAAACAATTTCAGCGAGCAAGTGGGATAAGGGGTTGTTACATTGAGGGAATTGCAGTCATTGAGATGAAATGAAGTGTATGATTTGTTGAATGTAAAACTAATGATCTGCTCAGTAAGCCTTCACTTAATTCACAATAAAAAGTTTAAAAAAAAAAAAAAAAAGGAAAGGAAGGAGAAAGAGAAGGATTTCATGTGGGGCTGCGCCTACAGAACCATTTGCTCTTGGGTTTTGGTAGAGGCAACCATTGCTCTCCCTGGGAAGCCCACACTGAATATACAGCATTGCCATGGCCTGGATGCGACCAGTGCTTCCTCTCATCCAGCACTCATCACACGTGACTCTGAGCCACTTGCTCCTGAAAGAGCCCTATAAGCCTGACTCAGGTGTGGAGACTCCAGGTACTGAAGACATGGTCTGGGGCAGGGAAGAATGCCCCAGGCAGAGGGGATGGACTATGGGCTTTCCCCAGCCCTTGGTGGTGCCTCCTAGGGTAAGGACTGGGAAACCTGGGGCCCCTGAAAACTCAGAGTTTCCTCCGGTTCTGGGTACCTACATTTCTGGGAACTGCCTGTGCTTTGGAAAGAGAGAAATGAGAAGCAAAACCCTAAGGCCCCAGCATCAACCCCTCCCCTCTCCTCTTCCTTCCGCTGAGTCACAGCCAAGAACCCAGCATCTCAGCCTTCCCTTGGGGCCTCCTGAGTGGGGTGGAATTCAGGGTCAGGTAAGGACACAGAATCTGGGTCAAGTCCTTTTTTCCTGCCAGCAGCTCCCATGAGGGGGTGCAATTTAGGGGTTGCTGAGGGCTGAGGCCACCTCCCCAAGCTTCCTATCCTCAGGTTCATCATTCATCCACAATCATTATTGAGCACTAACTATATGACAGGGCCAGGCAGGTGGGATGGATCAGATAGTGTCAAACCTGAGAAACTCATGAACATACAGACAGACACCTCTTGACAGGCTTTGAGTGAGCACCTGGGCCCTCAGATTTGCTCTGATCAGTGTTGGGAAGCCATGGGAGACTTAAGGCTCTAAGAAGTTCAGATCACATTACATATGCACATCACAGTGACCCACATACCCCTACACAGCAGAGGCATGTATGTACATGTGAATGGTTCATGATCACAGTAGCCACTTGGGTCCATGATCATAGTAACCACACAGGGCCTCCCTTACATGGGTGGCAGGGACCCTTCAGACTCTGGGGATTGGGTCATAGAGGGAAAGTCACTTGTCTAAAAGGCTCAAACATTGCCTCTGAATCACGAGCATCCATAGGAGCTTGAGCACCGTGTCCCCATTTCATGGAAAAGAAGGCTGTAGCCCTGAGAAGGCCAGTGACTTGCCCAGGGTCACACAGCAAGTTAGGGAAGGGCTGGGAGGACAATGATCCATGCCTGTGCACTTGGTCCACACCCTTGCCCTTTCTGGCCTGGTGCTTGGCCTGAGGCCTGAGCCTTCCTGAGCATCACACTCTGCCCACCTCTAGGAGGTAAAGCTGGAGATTCTCCCAGCAAGCCCACCTCAGGATCAACCACAGGATCTTCCCAAGCTTTACGACCATTCCTGAAGCTTCTTTCCTATACACCACACTTTGACAAGAGTTATCCTGGCCATTTTAGATGACTAGAGTTACCCTGGCCAGTTAGAATGCTCACTCTTTGATTTTTTAAAGAAAATTGCCTTCCAAATTCTGCTCAAATGCTTCCACTTTCTCTGCTCCCTGGAATTTTCTCCCATCTTTAGTCTCCTTGAAGCCTCTGTCCCCACACTCCCACCCCCTGCTCACCTACCTACTAAGGCTTAAAGTAACTCTTGAATTCTATGCTGGGGATGGAGGGTTCTGGGGCAACTGGAACCATATCCAGGCCAGGCCAGTCGTTCAGACTCTGGCAGTCACACTAGGATGAGCCCTGAAGTTGGGAGAGGAAGCAGAACTTCTGCTGGAGTTATCAACTGTCCCCAGTCCTGCTCCTATATTTAGTGCTATGCTCCCGCCAAGGGCAAAGGGGAGCCTGCTGGGCTGGCACGGAAGGCTTGAAGCACTGCACTCTAGGCAAATGTGATGCCATGGAGTTTGCCATTCCCCGTTTGTTTATCCTTGTACATCCTGAGCACCTCTCAGCTTGTGCCAGGCCTGTGACTATGCTTGGCAGATGGGGGCTGGACAGGGTCTAGAGAACTCCTGAGTTTATTGGCTGTTGTTCTGCATGGAATGCCCACAGATCAAGTTCTCTACTGGTTTGCAGAGTTCTCCTCTTCCACCGGGTTTCAGGGAGAGAGGTGGAAAGGTTGTCTTTGACCCATGAGGCTTTGAGCCCTGTAATTACTCCCTACCCACAACCCTCACTCTCCATCCCTACCTATTGGGGGGTGAAGGCTGAGCCTAGGAATTCTGTCCAGGCTACAGCTACTGCTGCCACCTTTGCTTTTGCTATGTATCTGGTCAGGGAATGGACACAGCCAATCCACACTCTGGGATAGCCAGTTGGTATCCAGTCGAGCCCCCTGCTCCTAGTGCAGAGCGGCCATCTCAGGGAAGGGCACTGGGACCTTACCTGGACACCAGGCTCCAAGGCCCCAGAGGTTTGGTGAATTAAGGGGTAGAGCAGGAGGATAAAGCTCAGCAAGATGAAGGTGCCTTTCAATATTTCACATGTTATTTCTTCATGGCTACACTAGGTCCTGCCCCTATTGAAAAGTTAGCTTTACTGCTTCTCTGTTAGCACATTTTCCATAGTTTTTACTATTTATTATAAGAGAGATGGCCTAATTTGTTCTTACTGGTACATGGAAAAGCTGTTCATTTATGTGGTCTTATAACTGACCACTTTCTTGGTTTATTTTACAAGATTTACTGATCATTGCTCCTCTTAGATTTTCTACTTTGACATTTTATTACTGAAAATACTGATGCATTTATCTCACCTTTATAATATTTACAGTTATTTTCTTCTTTTTTTACCTTACAGCTTGGCCAAGACTATCAATACAATATTGGGAAAAAACCAGAGCAATGGCTAAAAACATTTGTACTTTGTTTCTGACTTAAATAGGGATGTATCTAACACCTCCCCATCAAGCACACTTTCTATTGATTTAGGATAGATAGCCTTCCTCTAGTTAAAAATGGCTGTTTAGTCCTGGCCAACTCAGAGTTTTGTTTGTTAGAAGCTTATTTATTAAATGTCATTCACACAACGAATCATCAGTGAGCATGTGCTGATGGTCAGGCCTCTACTTGGTACTGAGGTATGAAGAAAATCTAAATGGTCCATGCTCACAAGGAACTCATGGAGGATATAGGCAAGTAAACAGGCTCTATAGGAGTGCGTTAAATCACTGTCTGCCGGGCACTGTGCTAAGCACCGGGAATGGCAATATTCAGCCATGGCCTTGCTCACATGGAGCTATGTCTGAACAGCTCACATACCCTCTCACTCAAGGGTCCACCATTGCAGTGCTTACACTGAGACTTTCTCTGTTATAGCGACCAGCTCCATTAGTGATGAAAAACACCAGGAAGCTTACCCCCTGGAGCAATCCTAAACCAATGAGGGGTGGAAGTTGGTAGATTTATGCTTCAACTTCCTTACCTCCTGGATGGAACAACCCTGAGGTGTGTTTTACACTGTTTCACAGAGCTCCTCAGTAGGTTCAAGTCTCAGCTACTCACAGAGAAGAAAAACATTAACATTTCGTGTTCCTTCTCTTCCCTAACTCACTTTCTCTCTCATATCAAGAACATTGAAGAGTCTGAGATTTTACATGCTATATCCTCAGGGATGCTGGCAGAAGACACAAGACACAAGCTCAGAGACAAAGGACAATTTATTAACTCACAGTAATAGAAGTAGACAGTATCAGCAGTTTCTGCTGCCAGTTCCCTGAACCTCAATTTCCACCCACCAGGTGATGCAGTGGGGGCCAGGTGATGCCTGCGTGTGCAATGGGTTGCATTATAGGAGTTTAATTTGGTTCTCTAAACCCTGAGTTTAGGGAGCCAAATCTTTTTAACAAACTGGAAGCAAACCTGCTCTACCTTTGCCCCAGAGAGAGATATTATCTTTATTAAACTAAAGAAGCCAGAACTTTGCCCTAGAGGGAGACATTGTTTCTATCATCTAAGGCTGTGTATTGTAAAAATCATCCTTGAAAAGTTAGTTGGAAATAGAGAGCAATCAGTCTTCTACTGACAAGTGTGAAGAAATGTGAGATAAAGTGGAACACTGTCTCCCCACACTTTACTGGTACTTTGTGACAACACCTCCCAACTAAGCTTTTTGCTCTTAATTCCATGTCCCAGAGTCTGCTTTTAGGGGAAACCTCCCCGAGGTGGGAAGCATCACTAAGCGGGATTTCTGATATGGCTCACCACTCCTTTCTCCAGAAACTGGTCTGCTAATCATTCAAGAGAGTCATGTGAGGACAGCTAATTTCCTTACTCAGAAGCAATCCTGTTAATGACCGTTGGAGAGGTGCTCTGAAGAACTGTTGTTGTGTTGTGTGCCCTTGATTGTATTCTGACTCATGGTGACCCTATGTGACGAGTAGAACTGCCCATAGATTTTCTTGGTTGTAATCTTTACACAGAAGCAGATCACCAGGTCTCTCTCCAGTGGAAAGACTGGGAGAGTTCAACCAACGTCTTTTGGTTAGTAGTTCTTTGCTTAACACTTGTGTCACCAGGGTTCCTTTTAAAGGACTCTTTGTTGTTGTTGTTAAGTGCCGTGGAGTCGGTTCCGACTCATAGCGACCCTGTACAGGGTTTCCGAGGCTGTAAATCTTTATGGGAGCAGAAAGCCTCATCTTTCTCCTGCGGAACAGCTGGTAGTTTTGAACTGCTGACCTTTCGGTTTGCAGCCCGATTCATAACCACTACTTCATTATCAGCATGTAAATATTTCATCCATATAGAATTTAGTGTGGTAGCCTATGTGAGGTACACATCATTGAACTTTATTTTTTCCCCAAAACTGTTCCAATATAATTGATTGGAAATTGTCCTGGGTGCTAAACCTGTTGCTGTTGTCCTTGAGTTGATTCTGATTCACACAGTGACTCTACCAGGGTAGAATCACTCCATAGGATTTCCGAGGCTATAGAATCTTTATGGAAGGAGCTCTGGTAGCATAGTGGTTATGAATCGGGCTGTGAACCGCAAGGTCAGCAGTTCGAAACTACCAGCTGCTCCATGGGAGAAAGATGAGGCTTTCTACTCCCGTAAAGATTTACAGCCTCGGAAACCCTGTTCAGGGTCGCTATGGGTCGGAACCAACTTGATGGCACTTAACAACAACAACACAATCTTTATGGATGTAGACTGCCACTTCTCCCACAGAGCAGCTGGTTCAAATTGCCCAGCTTTCAGCTAGTAGCTGAGGGCTTTAACCACTGCACCACCAGAGCTCCTTCCTTACCACCTTCTTTTACTCTGCCTGGGACCATTTATTTATTTATCTTTATTTGACTTCAGCTTGAAGAAGTTTTTTTTTCTTTTTCCTTTCTACCTTCTCTCATTCTCTCTCTTTAAAAAATCATGATTTAGGTTAAAGTTTACAAAGCAAATTGGTGTTCCTTCCAACCATTCATACACATTTTGTTTTGTGCCATTGGTTGCAATCCCTGTCATGTAATAGCACTTCCTCCCTGTGTTGACCATTTTCCTTCCTGTTTCTCCCTGCCTTCTGTGCTTTGTCCCTGAGCAGTTGCTCTCCTTTACATCTCAAGTGTTTGATTGTTCTAATGAGTGCACACCTCCCTGGTGTTATTGTCTACCTTGTGACCTATCATTTGATTGAAAGTTGAGCCGGAGAAGGACGTCATGCTAAGTAAAGTAGAGGGTCAGCAAAAGAGAGGAAGATCCCTGAGGAGATGAAGGGGCACATGGCTGCAACTATGGCTCAAACAGAGCAACAGTTGTGAGGCTAGTGAAAGACTAGGAAGTGTTTCATTCTGTTGTACATGGGGTCAGTATGAGTCGAAACCTACTGGATGGCACCTAAAAATAATAACAACTGCCTACAAGGTATTTTTAGTTGTTTGAATAGAACAGTAATTATGTGAAAATTTTGAGTACAACAATATAATCAGTGCTTGATGTTATACATCAAGAACATATGTTAGAATGTATATTATGATACATTTGCATGTTACATATAATTTATCTAAAACTAATTCAAAAATTTAAGGAGCTCTGGTAGCATAGTGGTTACAAATAGGGCTGCTAAAAACCACAAGGTCGGCAGTTGTAAACTACCAGCTGTTCCACAAGAGAAAGATGAGACTTTCTGCTCCTGTAAAGATTTGCAGCCTCAGAAACCCTGTGCAGGGTCACTAGGAGTCGAAACCCACTCCATGGTACTTGACAATAAACAACAATTCAATAATTAATAAATGCTATGGAATATTTGATAGTTTATGAAGTAGAAGTAAATACTGTTAACTGATGGTACATGGAAGGGACTGCCATCATTGTAATGAAAGAAAGTGTATGATTTGTTGAACGTAACACTGGTGATCTGTTCTATAAGCCTTCACTCAATTCATAATAAAAAGTTAAAAAAACATAGTTTATGAATTGTTAAACGCTGTTGAGCCGGTTCCAACTCATAATAAAACCTGTATAAGGTTTCCATGTCTGTCAATCTTTACAGAAGCCTCATCTTTCTGTCTCAGAGCTGTTGGTGGGCTCAAACCACCAACCTTGTGGTTAGAAATCCAGTGCTTATCCTACAGAGCCATGGCTGGTGGTGGCAGTGTGCTATGGAGTTGGTTCCGACTCATAGCAACCCTGTACAGGGTTTCCAAGGCTGTAAATCTTTATGGGAGCATAACGCCTCATCTTTCTCCAGCGGAACAGCTGGTAGTTTCGAACTGCTGATCTTGCAGTTCGCAGCCCGATTCGTAACCGCTACGCTACCAGAGCTCCTTTCATTCCATTTTCTAAATTGTTTTTGTTAAGTACTATGGAGTTGTTGTTGTTGTTGTTAAGTGCCGTTGAGTTGATTCCAACCCGTAACAACCTTGTATAGGGTTTCCAAAGAGCAGTTAGTGAGCTTGAACCACTGACATTGCAGTTCAAATGACTTTGTAGTCTGATGCATGCAATAGCCCACAGTGCCACACCTAAACTTCGTGTCTACATGGCTTCGTGGTGAAGTAGAACTAGAGGCATCAGGGTACCGACAGTGAGAAACATTTCTCCCATTCATTCCTTGGAATGACTCCATTGTTTTACAGAGGGAGAAACAGGCTCCAAGATGGTATGTGACTTGCTCAAGTCATGTGGGTTGTTACCTTGTTCTAGAACCACTAGCAGCAGGGCACCCGGATCTCTTGCAGACAGACCTGGTAGGTGTAGTCCAGCAGCAATTTCTGTTCAGGGTTGGTGGGCCCAGGTCTGGTTCTCCCATGGCAGGCTCTTTCCAGCCAAGGCCTACCTGATCTCGACACAGGCACCAGGACGTCTGGGTGACAAATACAATACTCCCACCCATTGCTCATTGCCCCAGGTAGTCCCAGATAACCAGTCATCCCAAAACACAAAGCCAACAATGGGCCTTGTCTCAAACCTGCCCCCGCCAGCCCTCTTACAAGGGCCGGAGAACTCTTTCATAGTCCCACTTCATAGCCCCCATCCAGGTGCTGAGTCCCAGCTCTTCTTTACCTGAAGCCTGGGCTGGGTGGCTGGTAAATAGGCTTGGACCTATGTTCAGCTAGGGCCAAGGAATTACCTGGGAATAGGGGGAGGGGATGTCCCTGTCCATACCTCTGTCCTGCTCTGGCCAAGGTGTGTTCTCCATTCTTTTGAAAGCAAACAGGACCCAAGACCATTCAAACAGAGATGGAGGGCCTGGGCAGACTTCCCTGTTTATTCGAACCCTGTGTCACTGTGGGCTAATGCACTAGACTGAAAAGTCGGTTTGAATTTTGTGTTCAGTGGCTCAAGTTCACCAGCCACTTCTTGGAAACCCTATACAGAGTTGCTATGGGTTGGAACCGACTTGATGACACTTAAAACCAACAACAACAAACCTGCTCCATAGTCCCTCTTAGCCATAATTTAAGGCCCCCACTGTGAGGATATTTACCCTGGGACCTTGTGATGATAACGCTCTCTTGAAATGTGGCAGCTCTCACTCAAGCCCCAGACCAGGGCACACTTTCAGTGATAATCCTAGGTGTCTTAAAGAGGCAGTCCTGGGCCCAATGTCCACCTACCTGTAGCCTCTCCACCACCCTCTTCCCCATCCTGGCTAGTCTCCCATTCCCAGGGAGGGGGAAACTGGGCTCCAACTGGTCACACATGTGCTTAAGGATGTACAGCTGGGTCACGGTGGTAGCCCAGCACTGAGTGACCTGACTCTGCAACTGGGGACTGTCCCCCAAAGATCTGGGGAAGGGCCCAGTGGGGACAAGGTGGGCCCAAGGGAGTAACAGGAGTTCTGGCTAGAGGCTCCTGTGCCCCAGCAAGAGGGGTTCCATGAGCAAGGGCAGTAATGCCCGCCCCACCTTACCCTCCCTCCAGTTCTCCATTTGCCCCTCAGCCTGGATAACACTTAACCTAATAGCCCATTTTCACATGTGTTCCTACGCTGCACACTCCACATCCCTGGCTCATAAATGCCTCTCCTTTTATCCCTACCACCACTCCTTTCTGTTGTCCACTCTGTGCCAAGCTTCAGAGTGAGCCAGGGGCACAACAGAGGCAGCCTGCCTGGCAGAGCCTTTGTCCAGCCGACACCATACCAGGATTTAGAGTCTGAAGAAGCCACCAGCAATCAGGTAGGCTCCAAGCTGCAGACTCAATCTAAGACCCATTCACCCACACACAGGTCACTACTGCCTGTCCTCTGAGCCTCTCTCCCTGGAATGGCCACCAGTTTCCAGGAAGCGGGTCCCTCGCCCTGCAGTGCCAGTTCTAAGAATTGCAGCTCCTGGCAGTGCTTGCTGGGATCCTTTCCTAGAAGTAGGCCTCGCCTAGTCTGGGCTGCTGGGGTCTCAAGGGCCTCCAGAGGACGTAGTGGGGGAGGGGAGTCCTAGGAGGGGGCCTCTGTATAGAGTTTGCTCCAAGGACCAGACTGTTGGAGGTAGACCATGCTGTTTGTTAGCTACACTCAGGTGGGGGGAAGTCAATATATGTGAAGGTACTTTGATGCTCATCAGCCCTGGGGGCAGCCCTTGTGGGTTCAGCTCAGAGTGCCCCTCCATGCACAAGAGGCTCCCTTCCTGGCCCACAACTCTGGCCAGCTGTCTGCTCTCTTCTCCATGTCTCCCCATCTCCTGGTTCTGTAGGATAAGCACTGGACTGTGAAGCACAAGGTTGGCGGTTCAAGTCACTCCTTAGGAGAAAGATGAAGCTTTCTACTTTCGCAAAGATTGATAGCCTCAGAAACCCTAAACACAGTCGCTGAGTTGGAACCGAATCAATGGTGCTAACCACAACCTGCTAGCCTGGGCCCACCAAGGTCCTATCCCTTAGGGAGAGGGCACAGACTTTACCCCTGTTGAAAGCAGTTAGACTCTGGCTTCAGAGCAGGCTGTTCCTTCATCAGATAAGCTTGGGAGGGACAGGCCAGGGAATAGAAGCTGCAGGGTCTGAACAGGGTGGAGGTGGGGGGGACAGTCAATCTTGAGGTCCTTGAAACGATGTGACACCTGTATTATTATTGCCCGTTATGATTAAATAAGAACACCTCACCTAGGTTAGAATAAAGGAAATCACTCTATCACACCCTCTCCCCCCCTCCAGCAAGTCAGGTGGGGTAGGTGGGGGTTGGGAGTGACAGATCCTGATAAGTGGGCAAGGACAAGACCCAAATGGCCTCAAGGTCACCAGTCCTCCTCCCCCCAGGCGTATCCTCCACCCTTCTACCTCTGAGCTGGCGCCAGGCCTGCCCACCCGCCTGGGACCTGCCAGATCACATTGAGCAACCGGTTCCTGAGAAGCGTTGAAGGCTGTTTGGTTTAAAATTAACTCCCTCGCTCCCCCTCCCCCGCCGAAGGCCTCCTCTGAGTTCTTGGAAGAGGTGCTCTGCTCTTCCTGGGAAGAGGCCTCTAGCCGCTGCTGCTGCGCTTCTGGCGAAAACACCTCGCCCTGGGTGGGGGTGGGGGTGCCTACACCAGCCTTCTCTGACCTCGGCAGGCCCAGGAATCCTCCTGGAGTTTAGCATCCATGCCCCAGTTCACCTTCTGGGACCCAGAGTAACAAGGGGGTGACTGTCAGGGTGTTGGAAGGTTGGGCTTCCTAAAGTCCCCATCCCCCATCCAGGCACTGAAGCTGAGTGACGAGGGAAAGGGCTAGAGATCCAGCTTGGGTAACTCTGGGGCAGGTGAGAAAATGGACTGATCCTACTGACATCAAACCCACAACCTTGGCCTACTTTGAACCATCTGGGATTCAGACGGATACAGCAACCTGTCACCTGGATTTGTCTGCCTAAACCCAGCCTGCGCACTGGATTCCAGGCTGAGGATCCTGGCCTGGCAAGGATGCCAAGGGGCAGCTTCCTGTTAGAAGGTCCCATCTCTCACCCACACCCCTAGAACTGCCCTTGAATCACATCTCTTTCTGGATAAGCCTTCATTTTCCAGTGTCTCCTTGGGTTCCATGTCTCTAGGGCTTTAGGGGAAAATTTCCTGAGAACCTGCTCTTCCAGAAGCTCCTCCCACCCAGGCTGTCCACCCCAAGGAGCTGTGGAAAAACAAAGGAATGTTGGCCAAGTGGGAAGGTCACCACACACACACATACACACACACATACAGGCATGTTGTCCAGAGGTGGGGCTCCAGGCGAGGGTGGGGGTGGGGGAGTGGAGAATGGTGAAGTGATTTCTGGGAGGAGGCTGAGTCTGGGAAGCACTTTTTTTTTTTGAGAACAAACTTTTCAAAACTTTTGTCCAACCCAGATTGTGAATGAAATCTTGACTTCTGGTGGAGAGAGAAGGATCTTTGGTGGTACAGTGGGTTAAGCATTGGGCTGCTAATCAAAAGGTTGTTGGAACTGACCAGTTACTATGAGGGAGAAAGATGAGGCACTCTGCTTCTGTAAAGATTTACAGTCTTGGAAAACCTATGTAACAGTTCTGTCCTATAGGGTCCCTATAAGTTGGAATCAACTGGACACCAGTGGGTTTGGTTTGGGTTGGTTGGTGGAGGAAGAGTTCAGCTCTGGTGACAGTCAAGGCCCACTTTGACTCAGTGGTTCTGGTAGCAGGGAGAGGCCATGGAGAAGCCCCTAGGGTAGGGCCCTGCCCTTGGTACATTTGTTTGTTGTTGTTGTTGTTGTTAAGTGCCATTGAGTCGGTTCCAACCCATAGTGACCCTATATAGGGTTTCCAAGGAGCAACTAGTGAGCTTGAACCGCCAACCTTGTAGTTCAAACGGCTTTTCAGTCTGGCGCATTAACCCACAGCGCCACTTGTTACATTTGCTGGGTACTAATTCCCTGCTCCCTGTCACATTCTCAGGCACTGTTAACACCTGGGTAAGCATCTCAGGAGTGTGGCTATGTGAGTGGATCAGCCCTGGAGGACTGCCTGAAGAAGCTATGACATTCCCAAGCTCTGTCAGCCCTCAGAGGTCACCTCCTGCACTCCAGGCCCCTGCTGGCTTCATCTCCACCTGGGGTAAGGGACTTCAGCAGAACATTTTGCCCACACCAAAAATGATCCCCTGTGCAGGCCTGTCACATCTCCTCCTGCTCGTAGGTGAGTACCAGTTTCTACTCACTCGGCATTCCCCCAAAGCCAGGCCCAGCTACTCCCCAACCACCTAATGTATGGTATGGGACACTAAGGCTTTCAGCAGTTAAAGTATTTGCCTGAGGCTACAGTGTGATTTTGGAGGCTTGAACCTTGACTGTGTTCTTTCCTCTTAGTTGACTCATCTCTTCAAAGACATTCCCAATAAACTTACATGGGAAGCAAGCCATATGTGTGTGTGATTTCTCAAAGACAAAGTAAAAAAAATGACTTTTTAAAATTTGTTATGGAAAATGTATGTCCTGGTGTGATACTGTAGAGTCAGCACTAGACTACTAGCCACAAGGTTGGTGGTTCAAATCCACTAGCTGCTCCTTAGGAACCCTATACAGGGTCGCTAGGATTCAGAATCAACTCGATGGCACTTAACAAGAAGATTAGAGAGACCTGAAAAACATGGACTCTAAGGAGATTCTCCCAGGAGCCTAGAGCAAGCATGGGGTAGTTAGGGAAGGGGAGTTTGAGTAGGAGTTTTTCCTGGCAGAACCCAGGAAGAAGGACATTCCAAACTGAACAACCAAGTGTTGTGGCCTATTTGGAGGGAAGCAGAATGGAATGGGTTGGCTGTTTAGGGAACCATATCTTGGAGCCTGGGTGGAGACACAGGCAGAACATGGGCGGAGCCCAAGAATATCATTAAGCCAGAAGGTAGGGCAGGGCTGGGTTTGCAGGCATCTCACTCTGGTGATGGTGGCACCTGAGAGGGGCAAATGAGGTCATATGAGTGGTCCTGATAGGTGATTAAATCAGGATAAAGCTAGATCTGGGCAAGGCAGACATGACAATGTGAGGAGTGTAGCTTGGAGGGATAAAGGACAAGGTGGATAGACTTGGAAATCAACAGACTGGGGTGAAGTCTGAAGTAGAAGAAGCATGGGCTACATCTGGGGGCAGTGAAGAGTCGAGGTCTAGACACAGAAGTCTGGGAGATCATGGACCAGGCTATTCAGGGAGCAAGTCAACAGGGAGTAGTATCCCATTCAAGAGTTTTAGGATGTGGGGGACAAAGCCCTGGGCTCCACTCCATCTGCCAACTTTCTTCCTGTGTGACCATGGACAAGTGACTTTGCGTCTTTGGTTCTCAGGCAGGCTTCATCTTTGAAATGAGGCAGACCCAGAGGCATCTGTTCAACTCTGCCTCCTCACTTGTGATTTGCTGCCGTGGACAGATAGACCACTGAAGGCTGGGAGGGAAGTATGCCTGAGAGAGAACCACACCTGGGTCTGGGGCAAAGGTGAGGTGGTGTTGGTTATGTGCCGTGGAGTCGGTTCCGACTCACAGCAACCCTGCACAGGCTTTCTGAGGCTGTAAATCTTTTGGGGGGCAGAAAGTCTTATCTTTCTCACGTGGAACAGCTGGTAGTTTCGAACTGTTGACCTTGCGGTTTGCAGCCCAATTCGTAACTACTATGCTACTAAGGGTGAGAGATGGCCCAATTTCTACTGTAACTGGAGAAGTTGCTAGAAAATTGGAATGGTGTTGCCTTGCCCTAGTCCATGTAGAGATTAAACTACAGGTTCACCAAGACTAGAACCCAAGACCTTGGATGACAGATGATGCCTGAGGTTGAAGGTTGGGCTTGGAGGTAGCTCATAGCTCCAGGCAGACCCAGCCCAGCTCTCCTGTACCTCCCATGAGGGCCTCAGGGAATATCAGTACTGTCCTGCTCTCCTCTTAAATGGGATCAAAGCAATAGGCAGGGAATCACAATAATGCCAGTACAGCAGCTGCTAAGGTAAACACTATCAAACTTTCCTCAGCATCACCTCATAAACCCCTGAGGGGTTCTGTCACTGTCCCCATTTCACAGCGTAGGAATCTCAGGCTCTGTAAGGTACTGAGTGTACTGTACAAAATCTAGATTAGGGGTAGAATGGAGGTTAGAGCCGGGGCAGGGATGGGGAAAGCTCATGGGCTGGAATTCAGCTTTCAGGACTCTCCTGTCATGAGTCTCAGATGTGGGAGCTCCAGCCTGCTGCTCCAGAGTGACACCCCGCGCAGCCAGTGTGGGACCCTCCTAAGTTGGGGAAAGGGAATGAGGAGTGAGGAGAACACATTCTCCAGGAAAGGCTGTTGACTTTCTGGTGCAACTAACACTTGCTCTATATTAAAACTAGTCTGACAGGTTGATCTGAAAAGACTGCCCAGACCTGCACAGGTCCCATTTCTCCTTCACCCCAGAGGGCCAGGATTCCTTATATGCAGACCATGAGTGTGTGTGTACACACACACACACACACACACACACACACACACGGCTGCTGTGCAGGGCCAGAGGGTTCCTGCCTGAAAGATGGAGCTGACTCGGCCATGGCCTATCCCTATTCAGACCCAGGTCCAGCCTTGCTTGACTTGGCAAGATTTGCTTGGTGGTGGATTAAAAGCCTTGTCCAGGTTCAGTTCAATAACCCCTGGGAGATATTGGTACACTCAGTGATCATAATAAAGCATCTCAGCAAGATACTGAGCAGTGAAATCTCTCACCACTAAGGGAAACCTGGGTAGCCTAGCAGCATTTCTGTGCCAAAATCTTGCCAGAGGGGGATTTTTGAGTCCAGGGAAGGACACTGGGAAGGATCAGTTTCCAAACCTACCTCCCATCCCCTAGGCTCCTTCTCCAGTAGCCCTCCTGGATATCCCCCCTCTTTCTGCCTGCCCTCCTCTTTCCACTTTGTGGATGTGGAGGCTTTAGCAGGCCAGCCCCTAGGAGTCTGAGGGATGCCGTGTGGTTACACAAATACAGTCTGCTGTCTGGGTTTGAACTCCGGCTGTGCCCTTTGTAAGCTGTTACCTTGAGCAAGCCACTTGCCCTTTTTAAGAGTCTAATCTCTGCTGTTGTAAAAGGGACAATGCCTGCTGATGTACAGGGCTGCAGTGAGAACTCAGTGGACATGGATCACGACTGAGGTCGTCAAATTGCTGCTCCTGCCTCCTTCTGTCCTTCTGTCCCCCAGATCATTATGGGGTCATCCTCATCTAGCTAGCTGGCAGGTGCTTTGGATCCTGGCGTTTCCCAGTTAAACTCTGAAGAGACACTCCACTATACTGTGATCAAGTCCATTTGCCCAGGCCCCTCTGCTCTTCACCCCTCTTCTGCCTCCCAGACCCTCTTGTTTCTGCTCCTGATCACACCAGGTTTGTTTCCACCTTGAGATCATCGCCATGGCAATTCTTGTCACCTGGGACATTTCCCTCCCAAGTTGTCTCCATGGTCAGTTCTTGCTGCTCTGTGTTTAGGTCTTTAGGCTCAGTTTCAGACTGTATTTGTGTAACCACTCCAGCTGAAACAGTGCCCCTCCACCCACACCCAAAGCCATTAAGTGTCTCTCGGTCCCTCCTTATTCTCTCTACACTCTCTGAATGTGCTGTGTGACCATTTGACTGTCTCTCCCACCAGGCCATGAGTCCCACTAGGATGCAACTGCATTCATCTTATTCCCTGCTATGTCCCCAGGGCCTGAATGGAGTCTGTCTCTGTTGGTATCAAAGGAGCATTTGTACTGGTGAAGGGGTTAATTGGTAAAGGGTTACTGTCACTTATTGTCTATGTATTGTACCGGGTTCTGTGTCCCCAACACATGATGCACTTCTTTCTTCCAGACTGTGAAAGGCAGGCAGTGCTCCTTTCACAAGCATCATACCACCCAGGGTTGACCATATCTGCCAGACTGGGTCTCTGGCAAGGATCTGATGCCCACTGATATACCTCTACTGTCCTTGCTCCTGACAGTCACCCTTTACTCTCCGGTAGGGACACCTGTAAAGATTGCACCAGGAAAACATTGGGGTGCAGCCTGGGGTAGCTGGCAGTCCCCTTCTGGGCAAAAACTGTCCCCTGGTTGAAGTGGAGGCAAAGGTGAGAAGCAGGCCCATTGGCCAAGCAAATGGCTTATGACACTCAGTAGTCAGGGAGCCAAGGGTATAGAATTCAGTATCCAAAAGCAACTTGTCTGAGAGCCGCTGCCCTCAATATCTGTCCTGTCCCTCTCCTGTAGCAAGCTGGGAAGACCAGATGTCAGCTCTGTACTGCACTTCCCTTGCTGGGTGGTTTCAGCCAGTCCCTCGCCTTCTCTGAGTCTTGGGTTTCTTGCCTATGGAGAAATGTTTGGACCTACTTCCAAGGTGTGGTGAGCATGACATAAGGTGATGCCTGCCTGCAAAGCCTTCCCCCAATGTGTGGCACTTTGCAGGCACCTGGGGACAGTGAAGTGTTTTCTGTGCTTCCTTCAGCAGCTGTCTGTCCAGGCTGTAGCCCCAGATTGGAAACAGCCTGCCTCTGGCCCCTCCCTGTCCCACCACACACCCACTGGGTGACTCAGATCTGGGAGTTGAGTAGATGGAGGAGTCATCTCAGGTATTTTTGGGAGCAGTAAAGGAGCTGAGATCCAGGCTAAAGGAACAAGGAACCACAGATATCTCTGGCAGGGCCACGGTGACCTGGAGGAGCCATGCCATCAGGCTCCACAGCCAGCCAAGAGCTCAGGGTACCACCAGTAACAGGGTAGACGCCAGCTGGATACCAGGGTTTGGGCACCATTCCCAGGAAAGACAGCCCTCACTCGTCCACCTCTCTCTCACTCTCAACCAATGTCAGCCCAGTTCTTTGCCCTATCATCTCCATGTCCCCAGGGGCTTGGGCCCTCATAGATCTTGCTTTTTAATCCTTTTCCTGCCGCTTCATTGTCATCAACACATTCCTCCTCACCCTTTCCTGCTTTTAATCCACCACCCTTTGATTCTTATAATCAGCAATGTCTAATCTGAGAGCTGAGAAAACAGGATGGTGGTTAGAACTCTTTCTAAAGTAAGGGTAAGGAAGCTATGAATAAGAGTCAGAGGAACTTTCTGAGACCCTGGAGCAAATGTGAAGAAAATCTCAACATGGGGCAGGGGTGGAGGTGGGGGCCAGGGCTCAGCAGCTGGAGTAATCCGTCAGACCTTCTGATAAAGTTGCTCTTCCACTCATTACTGGTTGCAGAACCTTGAGTGAAAAGAGAGGATTCCCCACCCAGCCAGCCTGAAACTCAATCCTGAGATTCCTCACCCCTGACTCAGTCACCCTGCCCCACTGTATAGAACAAGCCTTCCCCAGGAACTCCAAGGGCAGGAACATGACCCTCTTCATGCCCTGGTGACTGGGCACTCACAGTCCCTACTTGAAATGACTGGCCCCAACTTCTCTGTTGACCTCCTACTCTTGGAAAATGCACTACCACCTAGGAGTGGTCCACAACACCCTCCCCACCCCAGTATTCTTCTCTACTTTCAGTCTGAAGTGGCACCTTCTATGTATACATCTCTCAGGTATGGGTGTCCTCTTGGCACTGGCCTGGGCAGTGACCAGTAGGCAGTCCCCTTGGCCTACATCTCCTGCCTCCCATCCCCCACGGGGTGTGTGGGTAGATAAGAGGAGAAGTCTGCTTCCTGTCCCACTCTTTAATAACTCCCCCTTTCCCCGCAGGGCTGGCTGCTCACTCATACAAATATAAGATCTCTGAGCCTCGGCTGGCCTATCTGTAAAATGGAGGATAACAATAAGATAGGTCCCACCGAAGGCTTGGTAAATAAAAGGTACAATTTTATTGTGAGTACAGAAAAGTCAGTGGGAGAAAAAAAGGCTACCAAACTGGATTTTTGTTATAACAATTTCTTTTTATATAAAGTCTTAACAGATAAGAATTTCTTCTTCACATGCTGGTACCTTCATGGGGTCCTGGGAAGGTGTAGGATGTAGACCCAGTAGAGCTCATAAGAATGGCAGCCTTTGAATCTGTGCCCTCCCACCCCACCTTCCCAGCACAGGCCTTCAGGCAGGGCTGCAGCAGGGCGAGACCAGCTCTTTGACCAGCTCTTTGCTCTGCTGGAGGTGGGGGAGCCACAGGCTCTGCTGGGGACTGCAGCTTTGGCTCTGTTTTCTTGTCCCTAGGTGGGCAGGTGAAGGTTGAGGTTCGCAGGTAGGTCAGTACTAGGACATCCAAGACTGGCTTGGATCCAGTAACATCTCAGAGCATGGTTCTCCATGAGAAGGGACCAAAGAAGCCAGGGCAGAGCTGAGGACTCCAGTCCACCGAGGGCCTGGGCAGAGAGGTGGGGTCAGCTTATCCCTGAGACCAACCTCAAGGAGAATAAATAAATAAATACTGTATAACTGTGTAGCCCCCAGCCTGGCCTACTCCCTGACAAGGGGACTGTCATTGTTCACTTCAGTTCCTCTGGTCACCATCCTCCCTGAGGTGGAGTCCAACTGGAGGAAAGGGGTCTGCTCCACGCTGCAGAATTAGGGTGGGGAAGTCAAGACAGTGCAGGTGGCTGGGTGGGCAACTGAGGGGAGGCCTGAGCCCTGCCTGCAGGGTGAGAGGGGGTCCTGCCTGTCTCCCTTTCCTCTGAAACCTGGTTCACCACATGAGCCCCATGGGGGAAGAGGGAAGCCAAAGTCCAAGTTGTGAGGCACCACCTCTCCCCATCTGTTGGCTCTTCTGGTCCAGCTGCTGGATGCATGCAGGCACCAGGCTAATGGAAGGATGGATAATGGAGCCCAAGTCCAGCTGGGGCCAGTGTTCCCCCCTGCAGAGTATGGCTGGGTCAGAGCTGGAAGGGGTACTGTCGAAGGTAGTTAGCCATGCGCCGGGGTAGTGGCAGGCAGTCCACGTCAGCCACAAGTCGGTTGATGACAAGGCGGCACAGGTGCTGCAGACTGCGGGCACTGCTTCTGCGCACAAAGGGCTGTACCAGCTTTAGGTGCACAGCAGTGGTCATGGGGACGGGCAACACTGGGGTGCTGGCCGCATCCTCCTTGGGAGCAGGCAGGGGTGGTACAGGGATGGGGTCAGGGCTGTCACTTCGGGTGTCAGAAGCACAGGAGGCCACATAGTGCTGTACAAGGCTGACCACATCTGGGAAGGCCAGGATGCGTGGCCTGGACAGGCAGTTGGAGTCCAAGCGGAAGCTGGAGTCGGTGTACTCAATGCGCACATTGGTGGGGCCTCGGGTGGTCTTGACAGACAGTGTGAACAGGTAGCTGGGGTGGGTGCTATCTCGTACTAGGAAGGTACCTTCTGGCATCTTCTGCAGGTGTTGCCGAGCCTCACTGGCTGTAATAGAACCCCAATACCAGCCTAGGCAAATGGAGAGAGGAACCAAGGAACTGGTCAGAGAAAATGAGCTGGAAGTATCAACCCAGGGCAGGGCAGGGTAGGGCAGGGTAGGGCAGGGCAGGGCTATGCCTCCCCCTCACATTGTCACAGGGAGGGCTATACCTTTCCCATCAGACATTGCTGGGCAGGTTCATACCTCCCAGTCAGACTTATCAGTGCAGAACCAAGCTTTCCCCATCAGACTCCCTAGGTCCAGGACTGCCTCCCTCCCCAGGCTCACCAGATTCCCGAAGATAGGAGAAGGTCTTGGCAATACACAGCAGATCCTCCTCAGGGTCCAGCACCTTGGGCTGGTCACTTTCTGGCTGGGCTGAGGTCTCGTCTACTACCTCCTCCAGGAAGACCCCAGCAGGCAAGGGCTGCATAGTTGACTCGGGCAGCTTCAGGGAACGAGCCCTTAGGGACTGCTGCCCAATCCGCTCCTCAGGCCGCAAAGGACGAGGTCTGAAAAGGGGTAAATGGTCAGTGAGTAGAAGCCCCATGCTTCTCCCATTTCCAGAAATCCCTCAGGTCCTAGATTGGCTATAGAACTTTGGGCTAACCCTTTTCTCTGTGAGCCTCAGTTTCCTTCTATCTACCTATGGGCTCAATGAGTCTAGCACAGCTGCCCCCTTTCCTTCCCTTTGTTATTACAAAAGCCCCCTTGATCAATTCACCTATATTTGAACTCCTTTGAAAGATTTTTCCATCTGCTGTGTTTATTAAACAATCGTAATCTCTCTATTTTGTATCAATCAAAACCACAAATCCTGTCCTAGAGGTATTTCTAGCTCACGGTGACTAGTCAGCGTCCCTGCTGCATTGGTGGTATTCAGTGCAAAGAAACCACACATTTGTGTCCTTCTGAATGAGGAGGATTAAGTGGCCCTGGCCCTACTTGATGTATGGGATAGGCCAGTCTGAGGTCTTTCAGAGAGGCTTCAAGATTATGGTAGGAGTTGTGAGGTCACAACAAACCATCCCTATGGACAGGTGTGTCTGATAGAGAGACCTGTACTCACACTGATCTGGGATTGCAACTGGAACTATCTACTACCCCTACAGATCTGACTCTAATTCCCATCCTGGCCCCTGCTCTTCACAGCTGAGAGGTCTGGGGTGTGCCCAGCCTTTGAAAACAGTAGCCAGTTTGACCTCCCCATAAATATACGCTCCCACTAAAAACCCATATTCCAAATCTCACCCTCGCAAATGTAAAAGGCTTTATGTAAAAACCCTGCTTCTCCCACCAACCCAGACAGCAAGGAGTCTGACATCATACCCTTGGATGGTCAGGGTTGGGGAGTTGAGTCTGAGTAGTAATTGCCCTCCAGGGGAAGCCCTCCCAACAAAGCCATCCTTGAGCTTCCTTTCTAAAGTTGGGGCAAAGACTGGTGGGTCCTGTTTCCCAGCGAAGCAACTGCTGTTCCTCTCTTATTTCTTACAAAATCCTTGAGCCTCAGTACTAGACATGGTCTTCTGCTGAGCCTCAGATAATAAAACCATGGGCCCTGCCCCTCACAGAGAACTGACTGGCTGGGAAGGCTGGTACTGAGGGTAACTATAATCAATTCCAAAAAAAGCACAGATGTCATGGGAGTATCAGGTTCTGTCAAGCCAAAGAAAGGACAGGTCACTCTAGGTAGAGATGACAGAATGGGCAAAGCCCTAGAAGCAGGAAAAGATGCCAGGTATGCCCTGTGAGGCAAGAAGAGGTAGGCAGCAGCCTTAAATGCCAGGCCTCACAGTGTAGGTTACAGGTGACCCTTAGAAGATTCTAACAAAGCAGGCTTCATCACCACTCACAGGGAGAAGGGGACACATAACACCACAGCCTGCCCAGTACTTTTCCACACCCACCCTGGCTACCCTGTGGGAGCTCTGGAATCCCGCTCAGGGAGCTGGAGGCCAGGTTCCAAGGAAGTGGCTGGTGGCTTGCCCACTGGGGCCCAGAGCTCGGCCCAGGCCCAGGCGCCTTCCAGGAGCATGGTAGGCGTCTGGCTGGCTAGGGTAGAGTCTGTGGGCGTGGCCATGTCCAGACAGTTTAGCAGGGTCTCTGTACAGGTCCTGTATGTTGACATGGGCACCTCTAGGGCCAAAGTGTATGAGTGTGTAAATGGCTGTGTTGGTTCTCCTAAGATCCTGAATGACTTTGGGCAGGGGTGTGTCCACAGCTGTGTCATCTTCATGATAGGGTGGTGGTTGATGTGTTCCAGGCGTGGGTGGCCTTTGCGTGCGTGTGCCTGCTGTGGGGCCTAGCTTGTAAATCCTGTCTAGACATACAGACTTGGGGGGAGAATGCAGTCCTGGGGGAGATCCCCCAGCAAAACTGGCAGCTCAAACCTACAGTTGAGTATCCCTAGCCCCCATTCCAAAAGAACACCAGCTAGACTATGGCTATGTGTGTAGGTAAGGGGTCTGTTAAAAGCCTTGCTCTTCTACATTTAACATTGGTCCTAAAATTCCCAGGAGGTCCTCAGTTGGGCCAAAGTGAGAGCTATAGGCCCTCAGGGTGAGGGAAAGGAGGATTCTGCTGAGGAAGGTGGCAGTGGTAGTGAGGTGTCCAGGAGAGCCAAACACTAGAGACGAGGAAGGAGAACACTGAAGATAATCAGGGAGAAGTGTAGTCTTCTAAGCCTCTAGGAGACACAAACAGTTTGTATTCAATTGCTAACCTAAGGATTGGCAATTTGAATCCACCCAGCAGTGCCGCAGAAGAAATGACCTGGCAATCTGCTTCTATTAAAATTACAGCCAAAAAACTCCATGGAACAATTCTACTCTGTAACACATAGGATGGCCATTAGTAGGAATGGATTCGATGGCAACTAGTAACAAGTCTTTTAAGCACCTTCAAGTACTCCCTCCCTGGACTGAGAGCTGTTTAGAGCAAGGGGTACATCAACCTCACACCACTCCCACTCTCTTGGCATCATGCCATTCTGATAACAGCAGCCATCCGCTTTCCCTGGCAGTGTAGCACCCATTCACACACTCCTCCTCTCCCCAGCCTCCAGAGCTCGGCCAGATTAGTCCTAGTCCTGAAAGCATGAGTCTGCTTAGTTAAGGGAATGCTGAGGCTCAAGGCTGAGGCTATAACTCTTGTCTTATCAGTGCCCTCCCCCTAGGCTTTTGGAAAACTTGTAAAAGGGGGCAGGACCCAAGGTCCTTCTCCCCTGGGATCCCAGATCCAGGCAGTGATCAAGCTAACTCCAGGCTCTCCTAAGAGACACTTGTCAGCAGTTGCCAGGCTAGGGGAGAGGCAAGGATCTCAGGCTGGCTTCCCAAGAAACGCCTAATCGCTAGCCTACGACTGACAGAGAGGGGGCGGGGGCTGGCCCAACGTTACCAGTAGACAGGGTGGTCCACAGTCTGGGGTACGGAGGGACATTGCTCCAAAAGGGAATTTGGGCTCGTGAGCCACCTTTTGGTATTCCTCTCATTGCCAGCCAAACTTTTTTCCCCACCGAAGGTCAGGTCGGTAGAGCGGTGGTATCACAGTCTCATATGGCCCCGCACTCCCGAGGTCCTTCCCGCTCATTCAGCTCAGCTCAGACCCGGCAAGCCCCCCCAATGCCCCGCAGAGAGAGTACCAATCCCTTGCTCCCTGGGGTCTCCAGTGCAGAGGCTGAGTGGGGGCGGCGAGCCGCGTTTACCCCTGAACGCAGAGGACCATGTCCCGGAGGCGGCGGTAGCAGTTCTGGAGCGGGGTCTGCGCGGGAGGCGGTAGCAGTAGAGAGCCGGTAGGCGTGAAAGACACGCGGAGGACTGTCTCCCAAAGAGCAAGTACTGACTGAGAGGCAGTGATGCGGAGCAGCCCGGAGGGACTAGGGATGGGGGGCGGGCCCAATGGGTGGGGCGGGGCGAGCCTCCGCCTAATCTTTTGTCCACTGCGTCCCAACTCTTCCCGGAAGCGCGTCTTCTTAGAACCTCAGGCTGCGCAGTGGCGCGGGCCGGACGTGGGGACTAGCGTCAGGGGCCTTAGACTGCAGAAGAAAATACCTTTGATATATTTCCAAGAACTTTCCAGGAAAACGAGGCGGTGTCCCGTACTCCAGCCAATCACAGGGCAGGGGGTGGAGCGAAGTGGGCTACTGTAGGCCAATTGCAATGCACCGACCCAGGGTTAAATGTGACGCAGTGGGGCGGGACTGGAAGACCTTCAGAGAAAGACTAGGACTGGGGTACCTAGAGGCTAGGGCAGGAATGGGGAAGTGGGTGGGAGCTGTGGATGAGGGTAGGGACTGAGGTTCTGCCGACCCGAGCCAGCACTCCGCTCTTTAGAGATGGTTCCCTTAACTCACCTACGAATTGGGCCGGCATCCCACTAAGCTGCTCCTCCAAGACAGCTTGTGGGGGTATGCAAGCGTCGCTTTGGGGCCGCACCTAATCCTGGGGACCTCTCTGTGAAATGGGAGTTGGGTACAGTGGAGTAGAGTTTGGAGAGGGGCGTGAATTGGGGCGCGGTTAGACCAAGTGCAGAGGAAGTTCCAGACTTTAGCAAGCTGACTCGGGTGTTAAACTGTAGCCAACATTGCCAAAATAATCAGACAAGAATATTTTCTTTTAAAGAAAACATTTTGCACGAGAAACTCTTGGCCCTTGGACTGTGGAAGCCAATCAACCAGTTGCCATCGCTGACACATGTTGAGCCCATGTGTGTCAGAATAGAACTGTGCTTCTACAATGACTGATTTTTCAAAAGTAGATTGTTAGACCTTTCTTTCGAGGTGCCTCTGGGTGGACTCAAACCACCAACCTTTTGTTAGCAACTGAGACTTAATTGTTTTATCACCCAGGGACTCCAGACAGAGCCATTCAAGCTTGGCTATCACTACCAGGGGAGAAATTACTACTGTCTTGGGAGGCTGGATGGTCAGCTCTGAGATAGTTCTGAATCTAAGTTTATGGATCCTCCAAAAAATGCAGAAAGAAACACCTGGGGCTCTAAATGTTATTGTTAGGCAACATCAAGTTGGTTCCAACTTATAGCAACCCTATGCTGTGAATGAAACACTGCCCAGTCCTGTTTCACATTGTTTTGTTTGAACCCATTGTTACTGCCACTGTGTCAACCTATCTCATTGTGGGTTGCAAAAAATGGTACCATTGAGTTTTCCTCTTGTCCAGATGGATCTGGTGATGATGGGGAAATGATTTTATGATTCACTCATAAATGATTTTATTCACTCATAAAATTATGAGTAATTGTTACCAAGACTAATGGTGATTATCACAATTATAAATGTAGAAGAAATGTAATTAAAAGTGGGGAGCAGCTAATCTGTCATTTCAGGAACAGAGGACCCTAGGACCATCAAGAGGGAAGAGCATGAGAGGAATAAGGGATCCTAACCTAAAAAGCTGTGACAGCAGAGATGGGGCAGAGGTGATGGCATAGAGAGACAGAGCAGCAGAGGGACTGAAAAAGGCAGTGTGCCTGAGGACAGGAAGCTGGTTTGCAAAATGTGCCTTTTGGACATTTAAACAAATATATTTTTTCAACGTGGTATGTGTACATTAAAAAAAAAAAAAAAAGGTAATAGGGGCAAATACTGTTAGCTGATGGTGTATGGAGGGGATTGTAATCATTACAAAGATTTGTTGAACGTAAAACTGATGATCTGCCCTGTAAACCTTCATTCAATTCACAATAAAAGCTATGTATATATATTTTAAATGGTATCAAACCACTCCTCCCATAGCACTCTATTCAGTTGAGTTCAGTAATTCACATCATGGCCATACAGAACTCAGACACCATACTCACAGTTATGGGATTTATTAGGGAAGTTAACAGGCTACACTGCAGGATCAGAAAATGTTCAGAGCACAATTCTTCCAGAAAAACAGGCTATCCCCTCAGCCATGCCCACAGGCAAGCCTTTCTCTGATTGGACAATGTTTACAAAGCTCTTTTAGGGCTACTAATAAATGCTCACAGGGTACACCACTCCACTATAAGCCTCAGTCTGAAGGTACTTAGCTCTAACTCTGTTGGTCAGCAAACCTAGCTTCCCCAATTAAGTGCCTGGAGGCACTTATACCTAAAGTCACAAAAGCTTTACTTGCTCCATAGACTGGAAAGCCAACCACTCTGTCTCATGCTCTAGTTCTCAGTTGTGCTCCTCTGCCACTCCTCTGGTGTCACAACTTTCTGTCCCTGGGTCAAAGAGGGTTGTAACCCAGCCACTTCATGCCTTTTCTCTTCTCCCATTTTAGATATCTCATTTCTATATTGCCCATCCCTAACATTTGAGTACTCTGAGGAGATTAGCATGTTTCTTGATCTTCAGAGTCTTCTCTGGGTGGAACTTTAAGCATCTGTATCCACAAGCAAGTAGTTCTGGTGTGGTGCTCTGAGTTAATGTGCTGGACTGAAAAGTTGATTTGAACCACAGGGTTGGCAGTTCAGGCTCACCTGTTGCTCCTCAGAAACCCTATACAGGGTCACTATGGGTCAGAACTGACTCAACAGCACTTAACATCAACAACAACATCCACAAGCAAAATCCAGTCCTGAACAAGCCATCAAAATTGTAGCAATTTACACTAGCTCACAGTGTTGCACGTCTTTCTCTTCATTTAGATAGGTTCTGGTCAATTCAGTACTAGCCACTGAAGCTAGGTCAAATGGGTACCAGCTGCAAACTTGGGAGTCCACAACACTTCCCTGTATTTCAGACCTGCCGGCCCTTTCACTCTCTCAGCCCTAGCCCCTAAGGGCTAGGTTGGTACCCAAAGGCCCTTCCTCTCCTCTCTTAACCTATTTCTTCAGTGTTGCATTCTTCTCCACATCTCCTCATCAAGAGAACCAGCGAGCATACTAGGCTGTCTACTTACCAGCTCCATTTAACTTTCAGTCCTAGAATGGGGTTTTCTGTGATGGGCACAGACTTTTCCTGTCTTGATGAATTCAATGGTAAACTGCTTGTTTAAAATTCAGAAAAGCCAAACAGTAATTTTTTTTTTTTCCCCTGCAGGTTTTTCCCTTACAGGTAAATTTCCTACTCTCTTAGCAGTTCCAGGTGGGGCTCAGGTTTCTACCTAAGACCCCATACTCTACTAAGACGTAAAACAAAAAGCTTTTTTCTCCCTGGCAATTTCTAACTCCCCATTTAGCTTTTCCAATCAAGTGTAGGATGAAGGTAGGCTTAGCTACTCTCTGTGATCATGAAACCCAATAACCATTTCCATCACATATTTTCATATGGCCTTGGGCCTCTGGCTAGTAGAGTGGATCGAGTAGGTGCAGTCCCCCATCAGTGTGGCTTTTATCTCAGGTGACTCTAGTAGCTTTTCTCCCCTTGGCGGCAGCAGCATAGCTCTTACACTCCTTTCTCTTACAGATAACAATAACCAAAATTATCATCTAAATCGTGTCTCTTTGTTCTTTCTCTTACAAGATCCCATGCTCTCATGAGTCTGGATCCATTGCAACAAATCTCATTCCTGATGCTAAACTGCAAAAAAATGGCACCAAACCAATCCTTCCATAGCATTCTCTACTCAGCTAGGTTCAATAATTTATTTCAGTGGTCACACAGAACTCAGACACCATACTCACAGTTATGAGATTTATTAGGGAAGTTAACAGGTTACACTGCAGGATCCGAAAATGTTCAGAGCACAGTTATTGCAGTCAGGACAGTTTCTCCTCAGCCATGCCCACAGACAAGCCTCTCTTTTAGGGCTACTAATAAATACTCACAGGGCACACCACTCCATTATAAGCCTTGCCTGAAGCCACTTAGCTCTAACTCTGTTGGACAGCATACCTAGCTCCCCCAATTAAGTGCTTGAAGGCACTCTACAAGCAAGCCTCCTGCAAAACATCACAAAATGTTACTTGCTCCATGGACTAGGAAGCCAACCACTCTGTTTCATGCTCTGGCTCTTGGTTTTGTCATTTTCTGCACCTCTGCCACTCCTCTAGTGTCACAACTTTCTGACCCTGGGTCAAGGAGGCTCAGTGCCCAGGAATCTTGGGGTCCAAAAGATGCACTCCACTCCTGGCTTATCTTCTTTGATGGTAGTGAGATTCCCCTCTCCTGCTTCTGAGATGGCTTATTTTAGACCCATGTTAGAGTTCCAAGTTTTTATAACTACAATTAACTCTATCAACAATCACAATTGAATCATATCTTCTTATCAGCATCATCTTCTACTTTTTCTTACACAGACCCATCAGAAAGAAGTTGTTTGGTAGTAGTTATAAGGATTATGGGTAGAAGAGCCAGATGAAGTAATCCGTTGCACTGTAAGGGTCTTCTTCTGTTTCACTGACCCTCCACTTTACTAAGCATGATGCACTTCTCTAGGGGCTGGTCCTTCATAACAACATGTCCAAAGTATGAGAAGTGAGGGAGGTCTCACCATCCTTACTTCTAAGGAACATTCTGATTGTACTCGTTCCATGCAGATTTTATTGTTCTTCTGACAGTCCATGGTACTTTCAATATTCTTCAAAATTCAAATGCATTGATTATTTTATGGTCTTCCTTATTCATTATCCAGCTTTCACATGCATATGAGGCTATTGAAAATACCATGACTTGGTGAGAGGACTTCAAAGTGACAGCTTTGCTCTTTTGCATCAGATTTGCTAATGCAATACATCATTTGATTTCTCAACTGCTGCTTCCATGAGTGTTGATTATGGATCTAAACAAAATGAATTTCTTGATTCATTTTGTTTAGATCCATAATCAACCTTTTTCCATTTATCATGATATTATTTATTGGCTCAGTTGTAAAGATTTTCTTTTCTTTACATTGAGGTGTAATCCATGCTACTCATTACAGAAAGAAAAATAGAAAAGTGTAGGATAGATCTTACAGAAATCAAAATTTGCAGGTTTTGTGAAAAAGGAATGCTATTGCTTATAGTCAAACTAAATAAGATTTGGTAGAATTTTTTAAGCAGTTTTTAGTATCAAATAGTATGTAAAGGGAGAAATTGATTTTCTGCTTATTAAAAATAACAAAATTATATTTAATCTCTTGGCTGTTCCTAATTAATGTTGTTAAGTACTGTTGAGTCAGTTTGGACTCATAGCGACCCTGCATAGGGTTTCTGAGGAGCGGCTGGTGAGCTTGAACTACTGACATTGCCATTCAAAATGACCTTGCAGGCCAGCACATTAACCTGCAGCACCATACCAATGTGTCTCTAATTTAGAGGGTATAAAAACTTATTTTTATCTTCTACATAATCTTTCTACTAGGCAAAATTTCTAAGTTTTATGAGAATTCATTCTTGATCTTACGCTGACCTTATGAAATAGCTAAGATATCTTTTAAATAGACACGTTACCTCTTATATTTACTTTAAAGTCTTTTAGTGGCTGATTTTTTAAAAGTAGATCACCAGGTCTTTCCTTCAAGGCACTTAGAGGTGGACTTAAACTGCTAACTGAGCATATTAACCATTTTCATCACTCAGGAACTCCAGGAAATGTCTATGGCGCCATTATTAGGAAGATAATGAGGCTCCTATAGCCTCCATCTAGATGAGACCCGGATTTGATCTGGGGCCCTATGTCATTAAAGTTTCAGCCTCTATCCCAGACTCTACTCCTTCCCTCTAACTTTAGGAACTTACTGTGTGCCAGGTTCTTTCCGTGATTTCTATGTTTTGATTCCTTTCATTGTCACAACTACCAGGTATTATCCTTCTTTATAGGTGAGGAAACTGAGGTACAGAGGTTACCCAGGACACAGTGTATCCCAGATCTCAAATTGGCAAGTGGTGGGTTGGGGTTGTAGAACCAGAGCCCCATCCCTCCTCGACTCCTCTCCAAGCACCTATGACCTGTCAACTCCTAGACATTTTCATCCAGTTTGAATGTCCTCAGTGAAACTTCACTGTCCCCAGGCCAGTTATCATTAGAGCACCACAGGTTCTACTTGAAAGTGTCCCCTAGGGATCAGTGATTGGACAGTTCTGTATGTAAATCAAAGGGTCCCAAAGATCTTGGCTGTATCGGCCACTTTGTAAATTTGACAGCACTGTGCATGTCATCTGCATAAGTGGACATTGGTATGCCCTTCTTGTGCCTGCCCACCCCAGGCGTTGAGGGTTTCTTAGGCCATCTCAGGAGTTGAAGGTTCCTCTCTATTGCCCTGGATGCTCCCTGTTCTGACTGATGGGCCCACACTGCCACCTAGTGGCCTCACTCCCCACCTCTCCACAGATGCTCCCTTCATAAGAACCCTTGCCTAGCATTTCAGGAATTGGCTTTACTTCAGGATCCTTCTATTCCTTTCCACTCAGAACAGTCACAATATGGACCCAAAGAATCCACAGCAGTGCCCTCCCCAAAGGCTGTCTCCAGACACTCTTAAGTACAATGCCTCTCTTTCGTCTTTAAACCCACCCCCACTACAGTCCAGGTGGGCGGTTAGCCTGGCTCTATGGCATAATGCTGTGGACCGCAAGGTTGGTTTGAACGGCAAGGTCAGCGGTTCAAATTCTCCAGCCACTCCTCGGAAACCGTATACAGGGTGGCTAGGAGTGGAAAACGACCAGATGGCACTTAACAACAATAATTACCCAGGCCCTTACTGGGCCTCTTGACTACTTTAAACTGTTTCTAAGGCTTCCTTAGACACACAGCTATTACAGAGGACCTATGGCAGAGTTAGCCACCATGATGCTGTCCCTACCAGGGCCAGCTATCCCACATCACTGTAAAGGTAGATGTAGCACACAGTTACTGGGTTAATGAATGATGGCCCTTCTGGACTGTGGAACACAGGCAGTGAGGGTAAACCATATATGTTGTTGTTGTTGTGTGCCGTGAAGTGGGTTCCGACTCATAGCAACCCTGTACAGGGTTTCCGAGGCTGTAAATCTTTTCAGGAGCAGAAAGCCTCATCTTTCTCCCGCAGAACAGCTGGTAGTTTTGAACTGCTGACTTTGTGGTTCACAGCCCGATTCGTAACCACTACGCTACCAGGGCTCCTTAAACCATATATAACTGCCTTGAATTAAATGACCAGTTGTAGAACATCTGTCCCTGCTGGACCCATGTAGGGCATGTGTGTGCCTTTTCAGTTATAGAGACTGAGAGAGGAGAGGCATCACCATTGCTTACTTTTTGCATTTCAGCATGGTTTGAATTTGTGACAACAAGCAGGTTGTACTTACTCAGTTAAAATTTTTAATAAGAAACAGACCAACTTAAAAATTTTAATATAAAAATTTAGAGACAAGACTTCCAGCAAGATGGCAAACTAGGCAGGTGCACAATATGGACCCGCTACAACAAAAATATGAAAGACCAAATGAAACAGATGCACCTGAACTTCAGAGGAAAGGTTAGAGAAGTGGATTGAGTGCTTGCTGGAAGGAGAAACTGAGTGGGGACAGTGAAGAGGGAGACTGACTAGTGAATGGCAGCCAGTCGTAGAGTGAGCAGCTTTCAGAACAGAAGGTATCCTGGCAGAGCAGATTCACACAATCAATGGGCAAGGTGTGATTTCTTCTTTTTCCCTATGCTTCTCTGACGACCACAGGTGTGGCCAGTTCCCACCCTCATACCCATAGTGCAGGCCCTACATGCCTCCCCACATGGTTTGGAACCACACAAATGTGAGGTGGGGACTACCTGCCCTGCTTTGGTGCCTGGATTCAGGCAGGATAGGCTTGGAGCCACCAGACCAGCATTTAATCAGTTACCCTGCCCCCAGCTGCTCTGTGGTCCTAACAAGTAACGAAACCAGCTCCATCAAGGGTCTCCACAAACTACTTCCCAATTAAGTGGCCTAAACATAGGTAATACCAAGGCCAATGGGCACTCCATCTAGAGCTAGGAGTTCTGCTGTCATATCTCTCCCATACCCACCTTATGAACTCCTTGGCTTGTAGGATCCCCCCAGAATTTTCTCTTCTCCAGGTCCAACAGCTGTACTGTTGTTTTGTTTTATCCTTTTGTTGCTTCATTGTTTTTGTTTGTTTATTCAGTCTCCTTTTTTTTCTCTTTCCATTCCCTTGAATTTTATCTTTTCTATCTCTGCTTTGTGTTTCCTTCTTTTCATCTGTTTCTCATTTGTGTTCTTAATCTCTTTTTTTCCCTTTTGATTTTTCTTTACTACTCTCTACTCACATTTCCTTTCATCTTCCCTCTTCCTGTTTTTCTAAATTTTTTTCCTTTCTAATTTTTTCCTTTTGTTTCTTCTATTATTTTTCTCTTTAATAGGTACATTTCCTATCTCTCTTTTCTCTCATATTTTGCTCTTCTATAGCTCCATTTCCCTGTTCCTCTTTTGTCTTTGTAGTCATTATATTCTTTTCACACACACATACACACACACACACACACACACACATACATGTTGCTGCCTGTTTTTATTGATGTTGTTGTTTTTCTCTTAATGATTTGCTATTTTCATTGTTGGTTCCTTGTTTTATTCTGTTTTGTTTTCTTTGTGTGTGACTGTGGGAAAGGTGTTTTCTCTCTCACCCAACAGGAGATAGCAACCATACTCATACAGCTCATTCACAACTATACCCTTAGGAGCTTCAGCTACTGGGCAAGAGCCAATACTGGCTACAATACTATCTGATCAATGATATACAGCAGCCAACATCAGTCAAACCCACCCTAAACTGAGGTGACCAAATAGTGAATGAGAACAGGGTACACATTTCCATTCTCTAGTTATACCCACAGGAGACAGTTGGTGAGAGTCTAAGTCTAAGAATATGTCAACATACAATCATCAATTAAATACAAATATGACAACCCCACAATGCCCCAGGGACAACAGAAATTTTAATTCACAAGAAGAAACAAGAGAGAATGGCTCAAACAAATAACCGAGATACAGAACCAGAAAACATTTCTGAGAAAGAAAAGATAAGGGAATGGACTGAAAAAGAATTCAAAAGAATGATATTTGGGTATTTTCTAAGAAAGAACATAGAAAAGCTTTAGAAGAATTCAGGAAAGCACTACAAGAACAAACTAACAAATGTGAATTTTGAAACAATACAAAACCTGCAATTAGAAATCTAGAAGATTAACACTAAGAATTAAGAAGTGGCCAATACATTGAAAGGGTATAGGAGTAGGTTAGAAACAATGGAAGCCCAAATTAGTGACCTTGAAGATAAATTTCCTAATACTAGTATAATAGAAAGGAGCTCTGGTAGCGTAGTGGTTACGAATCGGGCTGTGAACCTTAAGGTCAGTGGTTCGAAACTACCAGCAGCTCCGCGGGAGAAAGATGAGGCTTTCTACTCCCGTAAAGATTTACACCCTCGGAAACCCTGTACAGGGTCGCTATGGGTCGGAACCGACTCTAAGGCACTTAACAACAACAACAAAGTATAATAGAAGAACAATCAGAAAAAAAGAAAAAAAAACAAAAAGTCCAAAGAAAGCCTAAGAGTCATGTGAGGTACCATGAAGAATAGTAATTTATGGATAATGGGAATTCCAGAATAGGAATTGTTGGAAGAAAACTTCCATAACATGAAAGACGAGAAGATAAGCATACAAGAAGCTGAACCAACCCCAAACAGGATTGATCCCAAAAGAAAATCACCAAGACATATCATAATCAAATTTTCCAAAAGATTCTTGAAAGCAATTGGGAAAAATGAAAAATTACCTATAAAGTGGAACCAATAAGATTAAACTCTGATTTCTCAGCAGAAACCATACAGGCAAGAAGGCAATGGGATGACATATACAAAACTCTGAAGGAAAAAAATTGCCAACCAAGAATCATATACCCAGCAAAGCTGTCCCTCAAATATGACAGCGAAATTAGGATGTTTCCTGATTAACAGAAATTAAAGGACTCTGTAATGATCAAACCAACTTTACAAAAAATGCTAAAAGGTGCTCTTTGGAATGAGAATAGCAGACAACAACCTGAGATTAACATACGTAACACCAGCACCCAGAACTCAATCTTGAGATAAAAGTATATGAAGTCAAACAAACCTTCAAGACTGAATATAACAATTTATAATGATGTCAACTACCAAAAAAAGAGAGGGAATAATGTAGATACAGAATTTCCAAATAGCAAAAGTAGATTTCAAGATAAAACAGACTGTTTTAACTAGGGGGAAAAGTTAATAAATTACAGGGTAACCTCAAAGAAAATTTAAAAAGAGGGAAATCAGGAAGATTTGATAAACATTAACACAACAGAAATGGCAATGTAAAGAAAACCCACAAACAAAATGATACCAGCACAGAAAATGATGTAGAACAAAGAAACCAGCAGCAGCACACACACACAAACACACATAATAAAATTACAGCAATCAATTCATACCTATTGATAATTACACTGACTGTAAATAATTTAAATGTTTATTTACAGTCAAGAGACAGAGAGCAAAATGGATCTTTCAAAATGCTGTCTACAAGAGACACACTTCACACATAAAGACAAAAATATACTAAAAATCAAAGGATGGAAAAAGTATATCGAGCTAACAGCAATCAAAAATGAGCAGGTATGACAATTCTGATCTCTGATACAAAAAACTTTAAGGCAAAAATCTGCATAAGAGACAAAGAAGGACAGTATGATTAAAGGGTCATTTGAACACGAGAACATGACCATAATGAGTATCTATGCTCCCAATGAAAGAGCCTCAAATACGTAAGTCCAAGCTTAATAGAACTGATAAGGCTTTCTGCTCCCAAGAAGATTTAAAACCTTGGAAACCTTATACAAGGTTGCTATGCCTAAGAACCGACTCAGCAGCACTTACCAAGAACAACAATACAACTGAAGAAAGAAATAGACAACTCTACAATAGTAGTTGTTGTTGTTAAGTGGTGTTGAGTCAGTTCTGACCCATAGCAACCCTGCATAGGATTTTCAAGAAGTGGCTGGTGAGCTTGAACTGCTGACCTTGCAGTTCAAATTGACTTTGCAGTAATAATAGCAGATTTTTTTTTTTTTTTTGCAACTTGAGAATTAAGTTTTTTTATTGTCTCATTTCTTGCATTTGAAATATTTGCCTGAGATTCTTTGCTGTAGTCCTTAACAACAACAAAACTGCAACCAACCACTTTGTAAGGCTTTCCCTCTCTGTCAATTTTGCAGAGGCCTACCCATTCCCCTAAGGAGCTCTGGTAGAGTAGTGGTTACAAATTGGGCTGCGAACCGCAAGGTCAGCAGTTCAAAACTACCAGCTGTTCCGCAGGAGAAAGATGAGGCTTTCTGTTCCCGTAAAGACTTCCAGCCTCAGAAACCCTGTACAGGGTCACTATGGGTCGGAACCGACTCCACGGCACACCACCACCATCAGCCTTAATCAAGTTGGTGTTCAGCACATAAGGTCTCTACTAACTTGACATGCATAGGCTCATAACATTTGGATTGTTGTTAAGTGCCATCAAATCGGTTCCCAGCCATAGCGACCCTCTATAGGGTTTCTGAGAAACAGCTGGTGAGCTTGAACTGGTGAACTTGCAGTTCAAATGCTTTGCAATTTGGCACATTAACCTGCAGTGCCACACCAGGACTTCTCACAGTTGGATGCAAGCACACAAACATGAGCTTGGCACTTATCTAAGGCTTTGGCAGCTTTGTGAATTTTACGTGCTAGGCAATCATGGATAAGGGTGGTCTTCAGCACGTCTCCTAAAGCAGTGTTAATGTCCATTACACCTTCAGCAGCAGTACTTTCCTTGGTCATGGCGGTGGTTTACTGGTAGAGCCGAATCTTGACTGTATCCAGAACTCCATCTCCACGGGGAAACAGAATAGTAGATTTTAATACACCAATTTCGATGAAGGACAGAACAACTAGAAAGAAACTCAATAAAGACACAGAAGAACTAAATAACACAATCAGTTATAGACATATGACCTCATAGACATATATAGAACACTCACTCCAGCAATAACACAATATACATTCGTTTCCAGTGCACACAGAACATTCTCCAGAATAGATCATATGTTAGGCCATAAAGAAAACCTTAATGAACTTTAAACATCAAAATAGTAAAAAGCATTGTCTCAGATCAATGCTATAAAATTAGAAATCAACAATACAAAGATCAAGGGAAAAACATAAAATACAATGAAATTGAATAACACCATGCTTATAAGTTATGGGTTGCTATGAGTGGGAACTGACTCTATGGTGCTGAACAACAACACTATTGTAAAAAGTTAAGAAAAGCTTGATAAAAGAAACATTCTATGATGGTTACCAGGGGTGGGAGAGAAGGGAAAAATTTTCACAGGCTAGGGGGTAGACACATGTTAACATGGTTGACAGGGAAGGCAATATACAATAAGAGGGAGGTTGGCAGAGGAAAGATGAAGGTAGCAGAAGACACAGGGAGGAATGCAAAAGTGAATAGAGGTACAAACTGTTAACTGATGGTACATGGAGGGGATTGTAATCAATGTAATAAAATGTTGTTGTTGTTCAGTGCCGTCGAGTCGGTTGCAACCCATAGCGACCCTGAACAGGGTTTCCGAGGCTATAAATCTTTACGGGAGCAGAAAGCCTCCTCTTTCTCCCACAGAGCAGCTGGTAGTTTCGAACTGCTGACCTTGCAATTCGCAGCCCGATTCGTAACCACTACACTACCAGAGCTCCTTATGTATAGTACATGATTTTTTAAAATGTAAAACTGATGATCTGCTCTTAATTCACAATAAAAAGTTTTTTTTTTTGTACGTTCAGTGCAATTGTAATATCACTCCATTAAAAAATTTTTTTTTAAATAAAGGTATCTTCATGGAGACTACACCATGCACCATATATTCTGGGCTGGAGCAAGGAGTCGGTCTCCACTCTTTGCTGTCTAGCCCTCTGTTTACCCAGAACCCTGCCTCCCCAGAATGAGACCTGGCTTAGCAATTTGACTTTGCCCAGCCAAAGCAAACTACCTCCAAAGGGGAGTTCCTTCTCCAGCCTCTAAACAGCAGAAGCTACCAAATTCCAGGGCTTTCTCCCAGGCTTGGAGATCCTGAGTCAGATTCTCAGGTGGGGCTCAGGAACAGAAGTTCTGAATCCAGCTGGCATAAATATGTGTGAGTGTGTGTGTGTATGTGTGCATGTATGCATGTGTGTGTGTGTGAGCGCACATGTGTACATGTATATTGGAAGTGTGTATGCCCTTTGCAAACATGTGTGTATATATGTCTTTGTATACATGCACATTTGTAAACATACACAAGCATGTGTTTGCACTTGTGGGTGTGTCTGGGAGGATGAGGAAACAACTAAGAGGAGAGCACAGTTCTAGAACAAGAGCTGGACTCTGGAACTATGCTTTAGGGTTGGGATGGGGGCACGACCATGACAGCTGCTGACCTCAGGCAGGTCTCTTGACCTCTCTGGGATAGTTTGTGATGCCAGGGAATGGGTACAACTCTAGAAGATCATGCAACTCCCTGGGGAAAGCACCTATCGAGTTCAGCAAGTCTAGTTGAGATTGTCCTTGGAGATACGTGCTAAGCTTGAAGGTTGCCTCTAAGAGACAGAGTCAGAGTCCCGGCATCCTCATACTCACTCAGCGTCTGTAGAGTGCAGGTATTCACCAAAAGTTGTAGCACTGCTTTTCTAGCCCACCCACTTACCCACCTACCAAATGATCATCAAAGGCTGACAGAGGTAACTAACTGTTCAAGAAGGGCACAAGTGCCTGCTTTTAGAAGATGGACCTGTTCCTACAGTCCCGGTGTCCACATGCGTGGACACCACGCGCACGGAATTGGGGGAGGGAAGGTTGCCAGATCCCTATTCGGAAGTCCAGAAGATGACTTGAGATGCCTTTGGGTGGGAACGAGGTTGGTGCCTGCAGTTATACCGACAGTCTGTAGATGGCAACAGAGGCCCACACAGCGCAGCACCATCCTTGCACCAAGTGAACGAGGAAGATTTGTTTGCTGTAGTGAAGATGTGTCTATCCCAGGAGACAACTACCATTCTATGGCTCCAAGTAAATTTGCTTTCTGGGTGACTCCGTTTCCCCACCTGTAAAATTAAGATTATTTAGTGGTCTGTACTGGAGTCCTCGTGTGGCACTGTAGGCTAAGCACTGGACTGCTAACCCCAAGGTCAGAATTCCAAACACACCAGCCTCTCCTTGGAAACTCCATACAGGTTCGCTATGGAGTCCTGGTGTGGCACTTTAGAATAAGAACTGGACCGCAAAGTCGGTTTGAGCCGCAGGGTCGGGGGTTCAAACTCACCAGCCGGTCCTCGGATACGCTATACTGGGTCGCTATGAGTGGAAACTGACTCGAAGGCACTTAACACCACCACCAACTTAAGTCGGAACCGATGCGACAACACTCAACAAAAACAATTGGGAGAATTGGCTCACAATATGTAAGCGGTTACCTTAGTAAGCACAGACTGAGAGACCAAAATGAGGAAGGGAAAACTACAAAGCGAACAGAGAATATTTGTCACTGGGCGAGGACGATGGATCTGACCAAATGGAAGTTCCAGATTTCTGGTCCAAGAACGCTGTATCTCAAATGGCTAAAATGAGCTAAGGATATGACCAGGAGATCAACAAAAGACAGGCTTCCAGGGCGGCAGAGACGCCCAGAGCTACCGGGGAGAGACATTCGTGAATCAAGCACCCATGTGATGCCACTTTGCCCAGCATGTTAGCAAACCATTCAGAAGTTGTCTATGCTGGAGGTTGGCTACCACTAGGGAAGTCGGAAGCTACAGTTTTGCAACCCAGACTGAAGAACCCCCTGGCAGCGTGTGGAGAAAACAGTCTCCCAGAGAAACAAGATATCCTGCCCCGTGACCTCCCAGGTCACCTGTAAAATTCGGGGCTTGTAGAGATCACTCGGGACTGGGGTGTGTTGGCTCTAGGTTCTCGCGCGACCTCCACAGACCCGGGAGGTTACCGCCCCTCCGAATGCCCCGCCCGCCCTTATTTCTGCCTGGACTCCTTCCTTCCATGCCCTGCTGGGGCCCGCCTGGCCCTTTAAGGCTCTAGGAACGGGGCCCCAAGTCGGGATGACGCGCTGGGGGCGGTCACGTGGGCCGCGGGCCGCCGAACTCTCGGCCCTGGGCGCTCTGCTGTCCTCCCGCGTCCGCCACCGCTGTCCCTGTCTCTCGTTCCAGCTGCCGCCAGGTACGCCTCGCTAGGTTCCCTCTCGGCCCACTCTCGGGATCTAGTGGCCACTAGATGCCTGGTCCCTTCCCCTCCTGACACGTGCCGGGGCAGGACTCCAGAACTCGCTAGTGTCTGGTTATGTGACCACCGCCTCTTGTCACGCGGAGAACTCAGGTGGTTCGCCCCACATTCCTAGTCTTGTCCCTGCCCTCAACTAAGCCCTGCTTAGGGGTTCCAGAACTTGGGTATGGTGGGAGAGTCTGGACGGAACTCACTCTTCCACTCTCCCTCAGGTGGTCCTGGACGCGCCAGGCTGGGGCCGCCTCTAAATGCCCCGCAGGGGCCATGGATGGTGAGACAGCAGCGGAGCAGGGGCCCCCTGCGCCCCCGCCCGGTGCACCTGTTGGACTTGGCTTGGGAGACAGTCCCTCTCTAGGGGTGCGGCGCGAACCCAAGAAGTATGCGGTGACGGACGACTACCAGTTGTCCAAGCAGGTGCTGGGCCTGGGTGTGAACGGCAAGGTGCTCGAGTGCTTCCACAGACAGACGGGCCAGAAGTGTGCCCTGAAGGTCAGTGACCCCTCACCACGGCTTTGGGTGACCCGGAGGGCCTAACAGCAGAGACTTGTGGGTCCAGGCTATAGCCAGGGTCCATGCTAAGTCTCCTATGTTCAGCATCACATCTCATTTTTATCATTTCTGTGCCATCAGGCCTGCAGTTCTCCCTGTTTTACAGATGAGAAAACTGAGGCTTAGAGTGGCTCAGCTCTGAGTGTTCCAGTGAGCAAGGGGTGGAGTCATTAAGGGTAGGCCCTCTGTACCCGGAAGCAGGGAAGGAGTGGTTTCTCTCTCTGGGGTTTTGTCTCAGCCCTCACTCAGCTTGGCTGTCCTTTTTGTGCTTAGCAACTCTGGCTGTGGCTGAGCCCTTGGCTGGGCTTGAGGTGGGACTGCTCGGTTCCTGGGGTTCTTCACCTGCTGGGCAGAGGTCTAGGCCCATCTCATCTGTGGGTAAGAGGCTGATGATGGGCCTCCTATTGAAGTCACCAGACAGACCTCTGTTGAAAGGAGCAAGCCTGATGCCAGCATGACCCACCCTGGCTCTTGGGCAGGCCAGCCATCTAGTCAGAACACAGCAAAGGTTTACTGAAGCCTGGTACAGGCCTTGCTCATTCAGGGGGACCTGATGGTGGCTGTTCTAGCCATGTAATTCTGATTTAAGTCACAGTTTTGTGCCCAGGACCTTACCCCATACCCAGAATCCTTCATATCTGTCATTAGCTAAGAACTTTGCTCATCTGCAGCTGTGCTGGTGGCCACCTGGATGGGTGGAAGTTGGTTACAAGTATAGCAAAAGTTGTGATTATAAGCCTGAGCACAGAGTTCTACAGATATGACTCTAATCTCTGCCCTGCATTTGCCAAGGCGATATTCTGGATTCTTGAAACCAGTTTCCTCCTTTATTCAGGAAGAAACATGAAGTCATATAACATAAGCTTAAAATGAGATGAGGATTACAGAGTACTTGATATTGGGCTTAGCACAGACTGTAGGACTTGTTTAGGGCACGTGGTCTTGCAAGTATCTCATATTGGACCTTAGCCCAACACATGGTAACTTTGCCAGGGGCACTAAGACCTATGAATGGCTTGTTTCTCCAGAGTAGTCTTGGAGGGGATCTGAGAATGGGTTCAGGACTGAGTTGTGGGGTTAGGCCCCAGGCACAACTTCTCTGTCCACTAACCTAGCAATGGAACAGGGTGTTTGGAGTCCCAGGCAGGGGATTCTCTGAATCCTTCAGGGAAAAAAAAAGATGTTTCTTCTGAGGGGATATGGAGACAGATATATTTATGTAAAATAGCACCTGTAGCAATTAGTTTTAGATTGCTGAATGATCTCTCACAGCTGGTGATGGGAACTTTGATAGTGAATAGAAACTGCTCATTGCGCCCCCTTCCCCCAAGTTGCACCCAGGGCACCTGACATACCTGTCATACCCCAGATATAACCTCTGTATGGAGATAAGGGAATGGGGAGTGGGAGTTTACACCTTGCTATTTTTTAAAATAACTTAAACATAATATTTTATTTATTCAGTTTTGATAAAAGTATGCACAGCAAGTTAGGTTCCCATTTGACAATCTCCACAAATTGTTCAGTGACATTAGTTACATTTTACACAATGCATCAACATTCTCTTTAATTGTGTTCAGTTTGTTCCCTTTCTAGTCCTTTAGTTTCTATGTCTTCTTATCTTTACTGTTGAGTAATTGTTGACCTTTTGGTCTCATACAGATGATTTTTACGTAGGTTGCCAACTTTATGGGTAATATCCGCTATGTTGTGTGCCACTCTGCTATTTTACTAAAAGGTGATCTCAGGGGATAGGCTCTGTTTTAGGTGTAAAGAGTGTCTCAGGGCAATAGTCTTAGGGAATCCTCTGTTATGTACTATTATAGTTCGTCTGGTTTTATTGTTTTGTTTTGTTTTAATAAGAATTTGAGTTCTGTTCCATATTTTTCTCCCAATCATCCGAGACCAACTTCTCAAAAGTAAAAATGAGACGATAGGGGGCAGAGAAACTAGAATACTGGAAAAGGCAGAATGGTCAGTGGTGATAACCAGACACCATCTAGTTCTTCTTGTCTCAGGGGAGCTGAGGTTGTAGCTCATATAGATTTGTTTTTTCTTTGCTCTTTTGGTTACTTTCTTACAGTTTTGCTCTTGGCAAGTTGAAACGTGTACTTGTTTTTAGATGGTACCAGAAAACCAATTTTGGGAATACACTTCTCACTTGGCACCATTCTAGCCCCTTTCCTGTGCTAGGGTTAGGGAGATGCTTGGGTAGGCAATGGACCAGCTAAGGACAGAAAACTGCTTCTCAATATTAAGGTTTTGGCTTTGTGGGCCGCAGGAGAGTTCTGACCAGTCTCTGTGCTGCCCCAGATGCCATGAGTCAGGTGGTGAAAGAGTAGGAGGCTAGCGTTCCTATACAGGCAATACCAACTTTAATGGGGCTGAGTCTAGCCCCTTCTCCATAGATGTGTGCCCGTCTCATCATCTGTTTTCTGACCATAGCAACTTCCAAAGCACCTCCTCTTGAATTTAGGGCCTCAGTATTTCCCCTGTTTTGGGCTGGGAACTGCGATCAGCCTAGAGCAGGTTCCTCTCTCTCCTCCTCCTTTAGGTTTTAGAAGTAATTGTGACTGGAGGTACTAGCCCTTAGTTTATTCTCAAAGGGAACATGGATCAGATGTGACCCCAGTTCCTTCCTATTTTCTCCCCTCTGCTCCTTCACTGACCAAGCCTGGAAGCCCTCATGCAAACCTCTTAGTTGCTGAGAGACTCGACCTGGATTGGGGACCAGCCTGCCATAGTCATTATAATTTACCATGAGTGACTATGGCCCTGAGGAGGGATCTCTGTGCTTCATAGCTTCTGCTTTTCACCTAGTGCTGCCAACATGTCCCTGGCGATGAGTAGGTCTGGGCCCAGGGAGTTCAGTTAGCCCACAAATAGGTGTCAGCCTTCTCCTCAGCTGTTCTAGTTCAGTCTGAGTAGATACCAAGCACTCTACTTGGTGTCCTTCTGCCTCCATAGGGCTATACCCCAGGGCCTCAGATTGGCTTGCCCTCATTTTGTAGCCTGTCTAGTTTCCAGTCCAGGGTGAGCTGCCCTTCCTGGTGGTCTAACTTGGTGCCCTGACCTGTCTCCATGACCATCTTCTCAGCCCTGTTGCTCAAGATGGAAGTTAGTGTTTAACGTATGATCTGGAATGCAGCAGGCACTCATAATAACAGGAAGCGTTGTGGTCACTGTCCCTGTAGCTGTCATTGTTCACTGTGAGCCCTGGAAGATCAGGCCACTCCCTCCCAGGGTCCTGGGCCTCTTCCCCTTTTACTTAACTTGGTCCATTCAAGCCTCACTCACACTCAGCTGCTCTCTGCTGGCAGTAACTGGAGTACTGAGCAGTGCTAGAACTGCTGAAAGAGAAGGATTATGGGGGCAGGGGACTGACTTCTACTGACCTCTTGCTTGTGCCTCCTTCCAGGCCTAACTGGTTAGTTGGCACCACTCAGCTTCACCCCTCACAGCCCTGCAGATCTTTGTTCCCCATCACATCCAAGACCTCAAATCTTGTCATGTATGTGGAAGTAAATGGTCAGAAGTCACATGGCTTGTTTGGGAGGAGGGTTCTCAGCAAAGACCAGAATCCCCTCCCCTCCTGATTTCCTGCCCAGACCACTGTGGTTCTCTACTTCCTGGCAGGCAAAAATGGCAAAGGCTCTCAATAAAAATAATAAAAGGCCCAAGGAGATACAGGGTCTACATGTGGAGGAGAGACTTTTCATTCTTGCCTCTTCCCTCTGGGCCCTGAGGCTAAGGTTCCTTCCCTTTCAGTCCTCTGGGATCTTCTGTTGCTTCTTCCACCAAGGAGCCTGGAGTGGTGGGGCCGTGAAGTGTTATTCCCTGGGAGATCTCTGGGCTGAGTCTCTGCAGAGAGCATCCTACAGAGAGTTGTCCCAGAATCTGGGGAAGCTGCTGGGGCTGTATTGCTTAGGACACTTTCCCTTCCCTTGGTGACAGTACTGGTGTCATATATCTGCTGGGAGCCAGGCACTGCTCTGTATGCCCAAGAGCACAATGCCGAAGAGGGTACATTTATCGTAGCAGATGGGACACTAAGTTCTGGAAACAGATTTCACTTATTGTCACACAGGGAGTTGAAGAGGGACTCAAGAACTTGACTTGATATACTTCAAGCTTCTAAATTTGGCATTTGTGGCCTTAGCAATTCAACCCACCTGCCTTTTGTATCCTGGGTGACATCTTTCCTTCTCTTGCACTAGAGAATCCCTTTTTACTCATCAAGGCCCAGCCCCACTGCCCTCTTTCCCAGGAAGCTGTCCAGAGCCCCTGGCTTTGTGGGCAATGGAACCTTTTGCCCCATAGCAGTAATATTCCCCGTTGGTTCACCTGTGGCACTGGGGCCATCTGGGCTGTGGAAGGCTCATACCTGGAAACAGACAAGGCTCACCACTCTGTCGCACTTCCAGCCAGGACCTGGTGTACAGTGATGTTGTTGTTATTAGTTGCCATCAAAGCAGTTCTAGCTAGTGAAGACCCCACATGTGCAGAGAAGAGCTGTACTGCATAGGGTTTTCAAGTCTGTGACCTTTCGGAAGAAGATCACCAGGCCTCTGGTACACCTTCCAAGTCATATCTGGGTGGGTTCAAACTGCCAACGTTATTGTTAGTAGGCAAGCACTTAAATATTTGTGCCACTCAGGGACACCAATAGGGGTTCATAAACCTATGCTGGCCCCTCTGAGCTTTGGAAGGAAGACTGGGAGCTAGACTTTTCCTTTGTTTCTTCCCCACAGAAAAGGAAGTCTTTGACTACTTCTTAGAGATAATGTGTCACAAATGTTCTCTATTTCACCTGTGCTGAAATTCACAAATAGATCCAACAGGGGAGGCCTGGGCTACAAGGAAATGCCTATTGATACGGCCATTTCTTTACCCAGCCTGGTGTGTTAGCCCTATCTCTGAGAAGTAGGCAGAGAGGCTCTCTTTAACCAAAATGCCAGGAGGAAGGTAAAATGTGACTTGGATGCAGATACTAGGGGCCAGTAGCCCCAGAGTCCAGTATCCCAGATGCCTCACCCTGCCTAGGCAGACAGTGCCCATTACTCCATGGGTGGGGCTGACCTGTTGGGGCTGGTGCTGCTAAGCTGGATTTGAGGCTGGGTGGGGCAGCCAGGTGGGTTGGGTACTTTCTCATTTGGCAGCTGCCACCCCCTCACCTGCCATCTCTAGACCAATCAGATCAGCCCCAGCCACTTGTTAGTCAACAATTCAGGAGCCGCATTGTAGGGGGCCTTCAAAATCAATTTCACTGCACTTGAGCTTCTCTTTAGATTGCTGAGGAGTTCATGTACCACTGTGCTGCTGGAACCATCTAAAAAACTAGCCAGCCTATGGCTATTGAGTTGATTCTGACTCCTAGTGACCCTAGATGACAGAGTAACACTAGCGCTAAAGGTCTCCAAGATTGTAATCTTCCATAGTGGACGTAGAATGCCATATTTGTCTCCCATGGAGCTGCTAGTGGGTTTGAACTGCTTACCTTGAAGTTAGTAGTTGGGCTTCTTTCTGAACTGCCAGGGATATGCAGTTTCCTTTTTAAATGAAGAACCTGGAAAGGGTATCAAACCTTAAGAAAATTAACTCCAATGGTGGAGTTTTAGGCAGGGGTTAATTATTTTAAGATGCTTCACACCACATGACCAGCTTGCCTTGTTCATGGATTCTCAGAATAAGGTTCCCATAATATTGGCAGAATCCGCTCTGTTGGGACTTCTTGGGTCTTTTTCTTGCCATGTTCAGGAACTGATGCCATTTCCCTGGACTCCAGGCCTGGTGGTGTGGATTCTAACAGTCCTATAAATGGTTAACAGTTTTCCAGCCCCTCTGTCTGGCAGGCCACGTGCCCAATCTATGACAAGTGTTATTTTACCTGTCATTCCCATTTTATGGATGAGGATACTAGATTCAGAGGGACAAATAACTTACCTGAGTTATATTGCTGGTGAATGGCAGGTCTGGTATGTGTGTGAACCTCAGCAGTCTGACACCAGTCTCAACTTCCAACTCACTCTAACCGTATGCATATTCATGTGGACATGGGAGGGTCTCTGAGACTTGGCTCCTGGAAGGATGCTGGCATTTTTCTCCATGGGTTACAGTATCTGGGGCCCCAGCAGCCCCAGCTGGGCCCCAAATAATGCTGCTGGTAGTGTTTGCCCAGTCTTCCTCACTCTACAAGGTCCGGTGCCTGTGAATGGACAGGTGACTAGCCACAAAATAGGATGCCACCAAATGCCAGGACCTTGATGGCTACTGGGCTACCTCAGCAAAGTTATGTGGCTTGTCCTAGGTTTCACAAGTCTCAAGAAAGCCTGGTCCAGCAGAGCCCAGAACACTACAGACAGGAAATCAGGCTCGCAGGTGGGTGAGAGGAAACCATGTGTGGGCTGAATCAGCCCAGGGAGGCTGCCTGGAAGAGGATGCCAGCTTTAATTCAGTCCTAGTCTGAGAGGGATGCAGATTGTAAAGGAAGACGCTGGGTTCATGTGACAACATGTCTGGTTTGGACAGCTCAGCTCTTGTTGTTGGGTATTTCTTCCCCACTCAGGGTGGTGTGTCCTGGTAGCATGTTGCTGTGTGTAGTGGGGCTGGTGCCATGGGGACTATGGAGGCACTGGAGGGCTTTGTGGATGAGACATTTCTGTGGAGCTTTAAGAGATGAGAAAAAAAGAATAATGGTGACTCTCCAGTTTCCCTAGCTCTCAACCCTCATACCACCAGAAGCCTCTGTCTTTGGTGCCTTCCCTTACTATGTGAGACAAAAACTCTCCTTCCTTCCTCACTGCTTTCTCTCCTATGTCACTAGGACCCTTGTGGAGCAATATAAGCAGGGGGGCTGCAAGGGCTCCTGGGTCATCTGGCCTGTTGGTCAGACTTTGTGGGAAGGGCTCAGTCTCCATAACAACAGAGGTCTCTATATGTCTGCTGAGGTCTGCACTTTAATTAAGAAAGTGGTTTTCCTACTTGGACCCAATCTTCCTCTCCCACAGTCTCCTTGGGACATCATCATGGAGGATCCCTGGGTGGGGCAGCAGTTATAATATCTGGCTCTGTAGTCCCCTGCCTCCCCCCACCACAGCCACAGTAAGAGCTGAGGACAGTGGTCATCCTCAGGTGAGAGGACATTCTGAGCACACCTGTGTCAGAGAACAAACCATGAACTGCCTGGATAGGGTGTTCTCTTGCTCTCTGGTTGGCCAGACCAGGCTCCTGTGGGTTTTCCCAGGAAAAAAGCAGTTCTGCTGCCCTTGCTCCCTCTGTTGGAGACATTGTATAGTCCCATATGAGGAAGGAGCAGAGCATGGACCTGAATTCCATCATGCTACTTTATTTCTCTCCAAGTGACCTTGGATAAGGGGCAGTTTTAGAATCTTTTGTCAAATCATCTTTATGTGGGGCAGTTGAATACATGTTGGGGAGCAAGATTAGGCCTTGGTGGCTGTAACTACTCCTTTTATTTATGCACAGGCTAGCAGACATTCAAAGTCAATGGAAGGAGGGATTATTATTTGGAATAGCCTGTGTGCATTTTTTTGCGGCACATTATTGGCCTCTAAGAGTATTTACTTGGGCTGGTGGGATGTTAGGCACCAGATTGGGGCCTATCTGACAATATAGCCACCACCATCATTGGCAGCCACCACCACCATTGTCAGGCACCACAATAGGAGGGCAGGATAGAGAACACATTTCAGACAACATTTTCCTACTTCTCAGGCCCAAGGTGGTTTGTTACTTCCATGCTGGCTTGTCTGGGCCAGAGGAGACCAGGGTGGATTTCAAAATGGTTTGGTTGCCAGAACCCCAAGGGGGCTTCAAGCCCAGGACCCTGCACCTGGGGGAGCAGAGTGGTGTGAAGGGAGTTCTGTTCCTGGGCCCTTCTATACACACACATATACACACTCATACCCACCCGACTTGGAACTAAGTTGATTAGACTGTGTGTGATTGTGATGAAAATGGGTTGTGTGGGAACTGTGGGAGTTAACACTTTCAGCAGGAATACAAAGCTACTGTCTCAGGGAACAAGGTGCTTGGAGATCTTTTATGCAGTGGACAGGCCAGAGATGCTGAAAATATCAATTGTTTTTTCTTCAGATTTGGTGTTTTCTTTAGACTAGAGCTTTGTCCTTGCTGTGTTCTCATCATGGCATTCTTTCTTTCTCGTCTTCCTTGTCCCTCTCATTTCCTCCTTCCTGAGACTGTTTCTCTCCTTTCATTCAGGCCCTCCTCTTTTGGGCCTAACCACTCTCTGTGTCATGTGATCCAGGTTCTTTGGGGCCCCTTCTCTGTAGCCAGGCAGGCTGAGGGCAGGCAGAGGACAGCCAAAGGCTAGACCAGCTGCTGGGGATTCACCCTCTCCAGCCTGCAAGCTTCTCCCTAGAGGGTGGGATGGGGGTGGAACAGGAGTGAGGAGTGCCTGACCATGCCCATGCCACTTACGGTACCCCTTCCTGCTACCAGCTCAACAGGGCCCAGGTGGCCTTGGCAGCCAGAACAAGTGGAGTCAGGTGTATGTGGGTCCAAGTGCAACCTGAGGTGTCCCCTTGTGGAGGGTGGGAAATCAGCTTGGGCTGTAGACTCTGCTGTTGTGGCTCCTTTTATGGCCCAATGGTCTGTTAAGCCATAGGTGTGGTATCTCCCAGAAATCTCATAGGCTGTGGTCAGTGTGAGGAAGGGGCTTGGGTGTTAACTGTGCTGGAACCTCAGAACCAGCTGGAGTTGTCTGTGGAGGGCCTAGAAGGGCTCTAGATATGAGGTACAAACTGTGCTCATTTTGTGTGAGTTGTCCTGAGAACTAGCTGGGAAGAGCATCTGAGAGCGGCCAACTCTAGCGTGCCCCCACATATCCTGGACTTGCACTAGACTCCTCACCTGACCTCCTCACCTTAATACAGCTTAGAGACAGTTTTCAGGAGTATGAGGAGCCAAGGCTTAGTCCTGTCATCCCATTCCTAAGCTTCAGCCTCCGGATTGGGTGCCTAGTTTGCTCCGCCAACATAAACAAGCCCCTTTTCAAGACTCAACAGAGAGACTGGCAGGAGCTCGTCACACTCTCCTGCAGGCAGAGGCTGACTGGGGAGGGAGAGGTGTACCTGCTAGCTGAGTGCTTTTAGGACTTCTAGAATCAGGCTTCTTCTGGCCCACCTTCCTAGCAGGTATATGCCTCTTAGTTTCAGGTTGAGTCCCTATATTTACAATTCCATATTGTAACCAAGACAAGAAACTTTCAAAGCTGAAGCCAGAAGTATGTGTATGCCTGTGGGGGGGAAAGTTGAGTGTCACTTTGGAAAATGGGCCCCCACCTGGGGCACATTCTACACAAACACGCAGAATCTGACAACCGGGTGTTATCACCCCGTGCCATGGGGACAAAGATGGAGGTTCACAAAGGTAGTCACTCATTCAGGGCCACATAGCCAGAATGTGCCCAAGCTGGGCTGGAAACGCAGCCTGTGTGACAGCCAAGTCCTGGCCTGTAGCCACCCTTCCCTGTGTGCCAGGCTCAGCCGTGGATTAGGGGCTAGGCTCCTCTCTCAGGCCATGGTCTGTCCATCTGTAAAATAAGGGGTTGGACGTATTGCATTATAAGGGCCTCCATTCTGGTTGTGGTCAGTGCCAAGTAAGCAGGTAAATGGGGCTCACTGTACCCCCTGCTGGAGCTGGGAAGCAGTCAGCCAACACCACTCCTTGGCTGGTCTGGGCAACTTGGTCTGTGTTCCGCTAGGGACAGGTTTGAGGACCCCTGCCAGCCTGCTCCATGACCCAGTTAAATATCGAGTCAGGCTGAGTTGATAGCAGCTTACATCCTTTCCCTAGAAAGGCCCATCCCCACAGCACTGTGTCACTGAATGCTGTCAGGAGCACCACCCTAGTTCTCCTGCCCCCAGGCTGTTTCTGTGACTGAGTCTTTATGAAGTGATCTGAGACAGGAAAGTCTCCCAGGAACTGGCTGGATGCTGGCGTCCCAGGGGCCCTCTGGCTGAACAGAAACAAGGAGAGAGGGGCCAAGGGCCAAGGGAGGCTGGAAGCCTGGACAGTCAGCGCCCCAGGCAACCCTGGGAGCAGCCAGAGTAGAGTGAGGGCTGCCTGTGCTTGGCTGGCCTGTGTGTGGAGCTGCAGAGCCATGGATGCAGCAGATGGAAGTGGGAGAGGTGGGAGAGCTACTGAGCATGCCTGACATTAGCTCGCTGGCTCATCGGCCTGTAGCTTGAAGGGCAGGTCTGTTGGAGGTAGAGTGCAAGGGGAAGTGTCCCCTAGAGTCTCTGCATAGTGTGCCTTTGTTGTTGGTCCAGCCTATCTTCCAAACTCCCACTTCTTCCACTTTTTATCTCTGTGGCCTGTCTTCAGGGGGACAGAGAAAGATCAGCTCTGTCATTTTTCTGAAAACTGGAGGGTACTGGGTTCTGTCTTTGCTCAGTGGGCTGGAGACAGCCCGCTGGGTGCTGGGGACCTCAGCAAGGGTCACCTGGACTCACTTCACCTGCCCTTTCACATACTTAGAGGGTCCTCCTCATGAATAGATCCCATCTCAGCCATAATGTTTGTACCCACAACTTTCATAGGCCTCACTGTCGCACAGCTGGTAAGTTAGAGGTTCGTATGCTGTAGGATAATGCACTGGACCACAAGGTAGGTTTGAACCACAAAGTTGGCGGTTCAAATTCACCAGTTGCTCCTTGAAAACTCTCTTCAGGGTCACTACGAGTTAGAACCAACTCCACGGCACATAACAACAGTAACAACAATGACTGAGGTGGGGTTTCCATGAGTAGGAATCATTGAAAGGACATTATTACTTAGATTAGAAGAAAACACTTATGTTTCCTAAAATTTTCCAGCCTTATAATGAAAAAATCCTTTTTTTTTTTTTAAAGGTTTTTATTGTGGATTGACTGAAAGTTCACAGGGCAGATCATCAGTTTACATTCAACAAATCATACACCTTGTTTCATTACAATGATTATAATCCCTTCCATGTACCATTAGTTAACAGTGTTTCTCTGTATTCACTTTAGTTTTTTTAAACAACAACAACAAAAAAACCCCACTTAGGCATATATAATAATTTACACCTCCAAAGGGTACATTGTGCAAATCTGCCTCCTGGCCACCAGCTCTTATTCCTTCTGTTTCCATGAATCTAGAGTCCGCAGCTGCTCCCCATCTCCATGATCCCATGTCTGCCTCCACCTCTGGCATCTCTGCTTCTCTGGATAAAGTCCCGCATTCTGCTTGTGCTCTTCTCCCTTGATGGTCCTAGGGTCCTCTGTTTCTAGACTGTAAAATTAACCACTCCCCTGTTTTTGTTATAAAACTTCAACTTTACAATTGTGACAGTCGCAATTAATCATGATAACAATTATTCACTATTGAATCTTACAAATCTTATTCTTATATCTTTTCACCAGACCCATCTAGACAAGATGAAAACTATTCAGTGGGGACACTATTTCCCCCCATACTCTTAAACTGAACTCCCTCTTGAAACATTGTAAGCCAGTCGCTTCGTGCCTTTATTGCTCCCTCATTTTAGGTAGCCAATGTCTAAGTTGCCAGTCCCTATCTACCCTGTGTACAGAGGAGATAGCATTGTACTTGATGTGAAGCCTCCTTCCCTCTGTTGATATTTAGAGCTACTATATCCATAAGTGTGGCACTGTGGGCTAATGCGTCAGGCTACAAAGTCGTTTGAACTGCAAGGTCAGTGGTTCAAGCTCACCAGCTGCTTCTTGGAAACACTATACAGGGTCGCTATGGATCAGAATAGACTCGATGGCACTTAACAACAACAACAACATATCCATAAGTATAGGTCAGGTTCACCAAATTGTAGCAATTTACCCTTGTTTCCTTTATAAAAAAAAAAAAATGTTTTTTTTTTGTAATCTTCCTCTAGTCAAGTTTTGATTATCAAGCCATCGAGGCTAGGTTAAATGGGTTCTGTCTGCAAGTTTGGGTGTTTCTGTGCATATCCCCTCATTTTCATATCAGATGGATGCTTCACTCTCACTCAGCTCTAGCCCTCTGTGGCTATGTCCTAGTCCATGGGCTCAAGTGTCCTCAGGTCTCACCACACTTTGGACCAACCAGCCCTTTCTCTTCTCTCTCTCATCTCCAGGTCAACGGGATTCAATGGACTGTGGTTGAACTCAGCCCATTTCTTCATTGCTACCTTTCCCCCTCTTCCACTCACCAGTAGACCAGTGTGGTTGCCAGCAAGCTTACGTGCCTGTTCATGTGTTCCCTTTGAGTTTTAGTTTTAGAGGGTAATTTATCCTGAAGGAACTTGATTGCTTGCCTTGATGGCTTCCTGGCGAACAGCTTGCTTATTCTTGTAGTAGCCAGTCATGCTGACATTTTTGTTTTGGGTTTTTCCTGATGCTCTTTCTTTGAAGATGTATCTTCTATCACTCTAGCTATTCCAGGCTGGTCTGCTTGTCCTTGCTAATGGGAATATCCCACCTCAGAAGGTTCTGGATGGCACTCAGGATTCTACCTAAAGTCTTATGCTCTGCCAAGGCTTTACAAGAGACCTATTTCACTGGGCAAGTTATAGAACCCCTTTTCAGTATTCCAATCAGTTATAGGCTAAAGATGGGCTTACAAGTTTTCTGTAATCATGTTTTCCAACATTCCTTTCTATCCCATTCAAGTGTCTATTTTGCAGTAGTAGGCAAGGGAAACCAATATTCATAACAGTCAAGCATTTTAGTATTATTTTCCCTCTTCCAACTATGCGTAGATCCCTGTATTCCAGAGCCCTGTTGTTCCAAGTTTGAGCATGCATCCCTATTTACCTCTGCCCCACTTAGGCCATTCAAACCTGTCTTAGTGTTCCCCTATCTATCTTGTTCTTCCACCTCCTCCCCCTTCTTGTATTGCCCTCCCCAACACCTAAACTAAAGCCCCCACCCCAACCCCATTGTGGTTACTGTTGTGGTTTACCTTATATTCCATTAATTCTTCCCTCCATTTAAGACAGTCTATTTTATCCTGTAATCTACCTGACCTTTTCACCACCTGGATCTCTGTTCCTCTGTGTTTACCTTCTTTCACATTGTAATTGTTTTGATCATAGACTGACCTCCCAGATCCTCTGTTCTTATCATTTTATTCTGTTTTTGACTCTTCCATTTGTTGATTGAGTTCAGAGTGATACTGCCTCATACGTCATTCTCTGGTTGTTGTCTGTTCTTGTTGGTTCTCAGTCCACAGAATGTTTTTCTGTGGAAAAATATCCTAATGTCTTTTAGGATATTTGCATAGCAGGGTTAGCTTTGGCAGAATCCCTTAGCATCTGTTTATCCTGGAATGTTTTGATTACAACACCGTATTTGATTGACAGTTTTGCTGGTTAGAGGATTCTTGGGTGGCAATTTTTTTCTCTCAGTGTTTTATATATCTCTCCCCATTGCCTTCTTGCCTGCATGTTTCTGTTGAGAGATCCAAGCCTAATTTATTTGATTTGCTTGCCTTTGTATGTTATAATTCTCTTTTCCCTAGCTGCTTTCAGGATTCTGACCTTATCTTTGATTTTGGAGAGCTTGATTCTTATATGTCTTGGTGATTGTCTTTTATGATCTATCCTTCCTGGAGTTTGTTGACCTTCTTGAATGCTTATTTTTTCGCTTTTCAGGATGTTAGGAAAATTTTCTTCCAGAAGCTCTTCAACTGTCTCCTCTGTGGACTTGTGTGATTCTTCCTGTTCCAGAATGCCAATAATTTTTAAGTTATTCCTCTTCATGTTATCCTACATGAATCTTAGCCCTTCAGATTTTTTTTATCCTTTTTTTTGTTATTGCTCTTCTATCTTAGTAGTGTTGAGAGATTTATCTTCTAGCTCACTAGTTTTGGCTTCTATGTCTTCAGTTCTACACCTTTTCCCTTTCAGTGTATTGTCCATTTCTTATATTCTATTATTAATCATTTGGATCTCTTTCTTTAGGTTTTGAATTGTTTCCAATGCTGTATCTATCTTATTTGATCGTTCTTGTAGCACT
>NW_006408764.1:1302422-1330330 GCF_000296735.1 Chrysochloris asiatica | reverse complement strand
TGTTCGGGAATTCTGTGTTGTTGTTGGCAGAGCTCCTTTAATGCACTTCCACCCTATCTGCCATCTTGTTTGTTCTCTTGTTTTGATACATTTTGTAATCATTTTTCTGAATTCCTTTTTGGGTGTTTCCAAAGCCTGCCCATTTTCCAGTATGGAGTGTAGGTCTACCTCCAGCTCATTTGCCTCAGTCACTTTTTCTCATTTCTGGACATGTGCTGATATGGTCACTATTTCTGTTTTTTTTTTTCGGTAAATTCAGGAGCTTCTGTGGTCTTAATACTTAGATGGGTGTGTATTTTGGTGTTTTTTTATGCTTTCTGATTGCCTCCAGGTAGATGTGATCAGGAGATGGGCTTCTCCTTTCACTCTTCTTTCTGAGAAATTTTCAGATGCCACTGTTGGTCATTGTGACATAACTCAGGATTTAATTTTCGGCCTGTTTCCTATTTAGTCTGCCTGTTCTGTTCCACAATCTCTCTTTAGGATTTTTTCCTATTGATAAACAGTTCAGGGCCAGCTGTGGTCATTTTGAACTGCTGTTTGTTTTTTAGTGGAAACTGTCACTTTATATTTTGAGGAGATCTGTGTACATGAGTAGTAGAACCCTCTGGCTGTGGGGGTGGGGTGTCCACTCACTCAGGCACCCACTCTAGTCACCTGAATGGAAATACGCAGACAGCGAGAGACAAATGAACAGATAAAAATTTTTTTTTTAAATGTCCACAGCTTTGTCTCCGTGGTTCTGTCAGACATCCGTCGCTGCTCTGATCCTCCCCCTGCTTGGTCTTGTCCAAGATGGTGGCTCTGGGAGCAGCTGAGAGTCTTGAATTAAAAAGCAATGGATATCTTGCTTCTGCTACAAACTTCCCTAGCTGTAAACCTTCTAACCTTCTAAATTTTCCTTTATATGTGGTTCAGAGTTCTGACACTATCCCCTGAGAATGCTTCTTCTGGTATTTTGTGTTGTTGCTGATGGATCTCCTCATTGCACTTCCACCCTATCTGCCATCTTGTTTGTTCTCAAATCTGGACTTAGACTAGTTATTTTTCCAAAACTTTGGTTTCCTTCTTTGTTATTTGCTCCAGATGAGAAGAGAATGATAGTTGTATTTTTATTTTTAAAGCCCTGCTATGCACATATGTGCATACATACAGACATATGTAACCACACATATTTTTTTGGTGGATGTTGCAAAATTATACATGTTCTAGCATTTACCAAAAATTGTCCTTTTGTGTGTGTGTACTTCTTAGTGACATCATTTACTTTGATCAATGTGTATACTTTACCTATATTTGGTGCTACTTTTCCCATCACCAAAAAAGAACAAGTATCTATTATCAAAGGAGCCATAGATTCTTGTTTTTCAGTCACCTTTGAGAAGCTGTCTTGTCCCCTCTTAGGTTCTGAGATCATTCCCTGTGACCAGCTGAGTTGGAGGGCTTTGATCTCCAGGTCCTAGAGGCTGGATTTCCTTGAGTTCTGGAGGACAGAGAGAGGAAGAGAGGCCATCTCAAGGCAAAATCCAGTGGAATTCTGGAGCTAGGAATTCCCAAGGAAACCTTGAGCCCATTTTTACCTGTGAAACACAGTCCTCTGCTGAGGGGTCAGTATGCGTTTAGCCCTGTGCTAACATGAACTCTACATGCATGTTTACATGACCCTCTCATGACCTGCCCCACCCAGCACTCCTATTCCTACCATCTCTCCTCCTTCCTGTTTTGGAGTCCAGCTCATTCCCTTCTTTCTTGTGAATATAAGTACTGTCATTGTCCCCATTCCTTAGATTGGGCCTATAAGACTTAAAATAAGTAGAATGCCCTGTCCAAGGTTGTAAGATAGAACTGCATCTGGGTCTGTGTGATCTGGAGCCCTGTACCCACAGTGGTCCTTTACAGAACATAGTCCTAACCTGGAGCATTGGGATACCCTAGACTTGCCCCACTTAGTACTCCTATTTCTGTTGTTCCTCATCCTCCCTGCCTATCTCAGCCCTCTTTTTTCTGGAAGCCTCAAGGCCCCAGGCTAGGTGCTTCTGCCTTTGTTTTTAGGTTTTGTACTATTGGTGAGAAGCAGACAAACTGAGGCCAACAAAAATCTAGCAAACTGGAGGATTTCTGATTTCCTGAGAGTTGAGAATTTCAATTGTTCGGTCAGCAGAGCCTTCTGGACCAATGGTGAGCTTAGAGACTCAACCATTCCGTCCCATTCCAGGACTCTACCATGAAGTGGTCAGGGAGGTTCCCAGCCTGTCAGTGACACCAGTTAGGTGCCCTTTGTTGGTCTAGAAGGGTAGCGACTGTTTGGAGATCTTCCTTGCTGTGGATCCCCTGGAAAGAACTGTACTTCCCCATCTTGTCTGCTCTACCAGGTTCCTGCTCTGGAAATAAAAGGTAAGGAAAGGAGTTAGGATCAGTTACCCCAGGCCTACATACTCATCAAGTGTCCTAATTGGCAGTAACTCTTATACACATCCCATAATCTTTGAAGGCAGAGTCCCTGTGGCAGCATTTCCAGCCCCAGCTTTTGACCTGACCTTTGGGGCAGGAGTTGGGAAGATATCTGTAAAATGGGCAGACCTCCTTGGGGATGAGGGTTGAATCCTGGTTCCCAAAGGACTCCAGACTCAGAGGTGGACATGTGCAAGCCATATGACCTTGGAAAGCCACAAAACCTTTCTGAGCCTTTATCTCCTTAGCTGAAAATGGTGGTTAATGATGCAGTTATTGATGGGCAAGAGCATGTCTGACACACCATATGGCAGGGAATCTGTGAGTATCCACCATTGTAGTAACAACCAAATAGTAGAGCCTGGTCCAGATCAAGGGTTTGGAGCTAAGCTCCATGAAGGAACCACGAGGCCTTCCCACTTTGTTTTTGCCAACCCAGTGTTGTATGAACAAACATCCACCACTAAGCTGTGAGACTGTGTGTAAAAGATGCAAAGTAGATGTCTGCATTGTCCCCAATGCTTAGAAGCTAAAAAGTCTGGCTTTAAGTCTTGGCTATCATGGTCCAGCTATGTGATTATCAGCAAATCTCTCAGAGTCCCAGCTTCCTCATAGTGAAAAGGGTGATGCTGGTTCTTCTGGGGGTGTGATATGCATTGTATGAGGGGTCATCTGTGACTGAGTTCTGAGGCCAGTACAGCTCTGGCTGAGCATCAGGGAGAGATGGTTGTTATGAAGGGGTGACTCCATTGTTGATCTGACTCCATCAATCTCTCAACATGCCACTGGACTCTGCATTGGAATCAGTGACTTCACATGAGCTGACTTCCCTGGAGCTGAGCCTCAGAGGATGAGAAGTAAATGGCAGGATGAGATGGAGGACAGGACATGGTCAGGACTTAATGAAGGGAGCTTTGATCTGGCGTGAGGCCAACTAACCCATAGCTGCAAAATTGGTTCCATTAGTTCCCTTAATGAGTTACGAAAGCTGGGGAAATGAGTGTGGGAGAGAATAATGGTACATGTCTGCATGTCTGAGTCTCTAATTTGAACCTGTGGCTAAAAAGTTAGATTTGACACCATTGGCAGCTCTCCAAATAGCGCCAATGCCTTTGTTGGGAGGAAAGCAGCAGGAAGGGTTGAGACTCTCACCTTACAAGGAAAGATGTTGAGGCCTTGAGAAAGAAATACCCATTCTTGAACCTTGATGTTGGAGCCAGTCCACACTCTCCCATCCCAGACATCTGCCTCCAGAGAAGAGGCTGAGGCTGCAGCCCAAACACTAGCTGGGCAGAGTCAGGGTTGCACTGGCTGGCCAGGGCAAAGTGTGTTAATAATCCTCACTGGTGCTGACAGCACAAGTCAGGGATGGTCTCAACAACTGTTAAATGAATCCTGCTGTCCTGTTGGCATCTCTTAAAAGCTAGAGATGTGTCCCCATGGCAAAACAATCCTCCGTAATCACAGAACTGGGAGCTAGAAGGCATTTTAGAGATGGCCAAGCTAAAAACTCTTGTCAAGGACTGGCGGTATGGTAGGTCCATACTGCTTTTTCCTACCAATAACCTTCCTCTGAGAGAACAGAGGGGCCCCCGCTGTGAAAGCATATGAGTTGAAACCTAAATTTTCCTACAGCGTTTTTCTCCATTCTGCTACCTGAGTGTTTGGCATTGCGCATGTGCACTGTAGTTTAATTCACAGCCCAGAAATGCAGCTTATCAGCATTCTGGTTTATCTTTTTCTGAGGCTGGGATGAGCCACCAGAGGTGGATAAAAAGATGTTGTAGGGACTTTTTAACCTCTCCATCCTTCTCTGCTCGCTTCCTCTCCATCTTCTGGCACAGACAAAGCTTAAGTCCCAAGAAAGCAAAGGACCTGATGATTTTACTTTAGCAGTCCTGGCTGGTCACAAACTAGCCTTGGTCTTTATGGAGGGATTCATATAAAATATAGTCATTTGAATCTTTCTTTACAAAACTGTTGTTGAATGTGTTGCCAGAAGCTTAACACTTTTCCTTCATTTAAGATCTGATGCTAAATTTTTCTTAGAATTTAGTCTTTGGAAAAATTCAGTGAATGTCTGTGCTTCTCTTTATGGGGTGATAACAATAACAGAGCCTACCTGGTTTCCTTCTTTGCCAAGACTCCCAGGAAGCTTGGAGTTAAAATTTGTCCTTATTTCTAGTTATGAACTTGAATGGGTTTCTGGGTATGTTTTATTTTCATTCAATGAGATTCTGATATTTTATTTGGTTTCTGCCATTCTTTAGAATTATAAAATACTTGAGATCCTTTTGTCAATAGCAAGGCATGTACATGGAAACAATAGAACTTGGCTGTGCCCCAGAGGGGTGGGAGCAGGTAGAGGAACTTGATCCTGGTTTCCAGGAGGTTCCCTTTGCTATAGGGCTAATGCCTCTTGGGTTGTGAGTTGTCATGAAATCCAGAGTTTCAGCTTCTTAATTTGCTACTGCCTCACTGATGGAAGAGATTGCAAGACAGCTCTCTTCCCCAGAATGAGTGGGTATTCTGGCTGAGGCCACAGAGCAGCTTGGCCAGAGCTACAGGGTAATTGGCCAAGGGGACAGAAGGGAAAGGAGTTGGGTATCCCCTGGGGGAGGCTGTATGAGAGACAGGGAGGGGATACTGTGAGTCCTTACTTGAGAAGAACCTGGACATGGGCCCTGGATGTATAGGTGGGCTTGAAGCCTGGACTGGAGGGTGGCTGGAGAAGGGTGCTGGTGCTGGAGAAGGGTGCTAGAGAAGGGTGCTGGAACTCTTTACAGAGTCTGTAGACATCCCAGCCCTGTTTGATGCTCTAGGAAGTAGGGGTGCTACAAGGACTGAAGAGAAGAGATGCTGGGTCTTGGAGTAGAGATGAGGCCTCAGTGAGAGATGAAGTGTCCAGGCTCTGTCACCTACTTGGCCAAGACTATCACAGGTTGAGTTGTGGCAGCAAGATCCCAGTTTTCCTAGGCACCTCTCTCTCTATGCCTAGCTCTCTACTAAGTATGTTGGAGAAATAAAAAATAATGAATGAATGAATGAATGAATGGACAAAAGGATGGGTCCCGTTCTCAGGGAGTGCAGAGCCCATATCAGAGGCTTCAGGCACATGCACACCCAAGTGCCCACTCCAACCTTTATTCCTCCCCACTCCACCAACACATTCATACATGCCCTGTGTGCATCCCTATACACTTCTGTATATCCCTGTGTCTCACATCATCCCACACCCACATATTCCTTCACATGCACACACCCACTCACCCAATGCACATATTTATTTCAGAACAAGTTTCCCAAGTCTTGTGTAAGCCGTGGTTATGGCCAGTGCCTCTCTAACTTGGGGCCACCCCCTACTTCTCATCTCCCCTCAGAGAGGGGTTTGGTTACTCTCTTAAAAGTCTGTACCAGCCTTGTCATACTCTAGTCTATGGCCCCAGGGCAATGACTTCATCCACCTGAACCTCTGTTTCCTCATCTGGAACTTGGGGCTGATGGTCCCACCCTGCTTGCCTCACAGGGTGGCACCCAGCATTCCCATGAGATAAGGAAGAGGTGAGTGTTTTGTAAACAGCAAATTGTTTTCCAAACAGGCAAATGCTGCAGTTGTATTCTCATCTTTGAAATGGAGATCTCTCCACCTATGTAGAACCCCTGACTTTGGGTTCACACTGGAGGGACAAGGCTGGGACAGAAGGGACACAGCATGGAGGTTGTGAGGGGGTCTGGCTCTATCTGAGTCCTCCAGTCTACCCAAGCATATGTCTGGAATGGTGGGGCTTGCAGGCCTCTCCACCCGCAGCCTTTGCTGGGGTTTACTGGCTGGTGATGTCAGATCCCTGACCATCCAGTTACCAGCTCAATGCCAGTGAGGGAATTTGATAAGGGGGATTGAGGGGAGAAAGGAAAGATGGAAACCACCCCATCAAAGCCTGAGGCCAAAGAAGTATCATTTGCTCAAGGAAATATAATCTTAAATTCCATGTTTGTTAAGCTTCACTTGGGGCCCACACCTCAAGTATAGCTGGGGGCTCCCTCCCACCATGGATGTATGATACCTGTCAGGCACAACCTGGAGCCTTGGAGCTGCCTAAGTGACATCACAGACTCTTCCGCTTTAGTGGACCCTAGAGGGTCCAGATGGGACTAAGGCAAGGGTAGGGTGGGGGTCTGCTGCGTTGGCAGAGGCCCTCCATCTATTTATCCTCTTAGCTGTGACTGGGGACTGAGACGCTATTGCCTATTCCAAGTGGCCCCAGTGAGTTCAGGCATGCAGATACAGCTTCATGGGGACCCAGGGACTGCTCTATGCAGGGAGGAAATTTGAGAGTAGGGCTAGAAGCAAGGAGTCCCTTTCGAGAGGTCCCTATTACATGCCTGCCCCCACCTAGCCCAAGACCTGAAACTTAACCTTTGGGAAGCAAAAAAGCAAAGAGACTGACCCATGGTCATTCTGAGAATGAAGTTAGCATCTGAGCCTCCCTGCCTCCTGATCCTGTGCTCGTTCTCACGCCTGGGAAGATGGGGCTCATGCTCAGAGAACAAAGTATGGTGTCATGTACCTATGTGAGTGAGGCCAGTTTGTAGCAGTAACCTCATGTCTGGAGCAGTCAGAATGGGCTCCCTAGAAAAGGAGTTACCATCTGGTTCAGAGAGAGAGGGTATAAGGTGCAGTCTCTTCCCTCTGCAGTGGGGAGCAAGTTTGGCTAGGTTTTCCTATCTCCTGTTTGTTGACCCTCTGTGCGGTCTCTTCCATTAACCTTAGTTTGTCCTCATGATGACTTGGGGGACATTCTTCTCATCACCCCACTTTAAAATTAATCCACTCAATCTACAAATATCACCTAAGCCAGTGCTATGTGCAGGGCCCTGTGTAGGCACTGGGACCCAGCAGTGACCAGGTCTACTTGACCATGTGGTGGACCTACAGTCTGATAAAAGCGACAGCATGACACTGACCTTGCTGGAGAACAGCTATGTGGTCTGAGCCACTTACTTTCCCTCTCTGTGCCTCAGTTTTGTCCCAATATTTTTAAAGTGCTGAGAATAGAGCCAGGCACACTCACTGTAAGTGCAGTAACTATGCGTATGTATTTGTTTTAAGAGTTATCAAAGGAACAAGCTAATTGCAGGTTGTAAGCAAGTACTGCTAAGGAGGTAAAAAGGGAGATGACGAGGGAGCTTTTAGGGGGAGCTGGAATGTTCTCTTTCTTGATGGGGTGCAGGTTGTCACATGGGTGGGTGCAGTTGTCAAAATTCATTGAGCTGGACTTGAGACCTGTGCATTTTACAGTCTGTATATTATACCTCAATAAACAAAGTATGTATGTAAAGAAAGAAAAATAAAGCAGGAGAGAGACTGAGGGACCCCTGAGGTCCAGTTTAGACAGGATGGTCTGGGAGGGTTTGAGAGGAGGAGACACTGAGGGAAGTCCTGGAGTGTTTGCTCATAGCAGCTTCTACTGGCCATTGCAAAGTAAGAGGAGGAAACAGACTCTGAGAGCTTTGGAGCTATATCCAAGTTCAACCTGAGGAGACAGGGTGAGGGCTCAGGGCATTTCCTTGGCTACTAGGCCAGGGCAGGCTGAAGGTCCTGCTCCTTAGCTAAGCTCTGGTTCCTGTGGTCTCCCCTGCAGGCAGGCCAGGGGGCACATTTATTGTGGTTTCTGGAGCCAGCCCTCTCCCTGCCTGTCTTCCTATTTTCAGGGCCTTGGCACTTAGGGAAGGACTATTTTAATCTGTGTGGGAAATGGGTTCCTAAATAAAGGGTGAGTGGGGTAGCTACCTCTCAAGAAGCTCCAACTCAGGGCAGCTCCAAGGCTCTGCCGCCTCAACAAAGCACAAGGTTCAGCCCGAGGCTATAGGCTCTCTTGCCCCTCCTTGGCTACCCACCTCCCTCCCTCTTCCTCTCTCTCTCACACCTCCTCTCCTTGGACCCTGTGCTATTCCTCTCATCCTTTGTTCAGAAGACCAATGTTTTATGGTAGGCACTAACCAGGGACCCCCAGCTTAACCTGACCTGGCCTCCAGGGCCTTACATTACCCCCAACCTGGTGGGAGGGACAGAATTGGAAAGCTGCCTTGGTGGAGGTGCTGGAGGACTTTCCAGAGAGGAGACATCTGAACAGAACCCAGAGATTTGGGGCCAGAGTACCTTAGAGTGACCAACACAGGCCTTGACAGATAGTTTTGGAAAAAATGAAGCCTGCTTGGGAATAGCAAGTAGATCATTCAGGCCAGAATGGAAAGGTTTTGGGGATCAAAGATAATGGGGAATGAAGTAAGAGAGAAGGCAGGCCTCCAGTCCAGGGGTGAAGGTGTCCTTTCTCTGGAGGAGAGTAGGGAGGTGATTAGTGGTCACACATGGGTAAGATCCAGAGGAGGAGAGGTGGACTGAGTACCCCGCTGAAACAATCTGGCCACAGGCTTAGGCTTTTATGAGGTAAGAAAGAAGATGCTAGCATGTGGTGAGACATCAGGGGCTGCAGTGTATGGAAGGGTTCCAGGAACCACAATGGGGCCCTGATAGGAGATGGTCAAGTCAGGCTGGTGAGGAGAGAGTCAGGAGACAAACCAGCAAAGGGATGCAAAGAAGGCAGAGCAGGGAAGGAGGAAAGGGTATCTTGAGTCTTATGGGCAAAGGATTGGGAACCCCTGGCTGCAGCTGCCTAGGCACAGTGGGGGTGGGCTGAGTGGGGGTGACTGAACCTTCTGCCCCACCTAGCATTGTGGAACAAGCAGCTGGTGATGATGGAGTGATGTGTGGGCATGAAAGTGAAGGGTATTCTGGGAGGCAAGGGAAGCATGAGCAAGGGATCCATGGTATTCAAGTGGGGAGTGTTTGTTCATAGCAGCTTCTACACACACCCCCATCATGGACTGAGTAAGGAGCAGGGACTTGCGTCAGAGCTGGTGGAGGGACTGGCCTGGCCCCTGGCTCCTGGCATTCGCAAACTACTAGGCTAGAACCAAGGCAAGCAGCCTCAGATGGAGGAACAGCTGGGGACAGCAGACATAGAGAAGTCACAGTTTCTTCTCTTCTCCCTTGGACACCATCCAGTTCACCTTTGCTTGGAGACATTGGTCCCAGAGTCTGACCCACACAGCACATTGTGTGAAGAGGCTCGGCTCTGTCCACATCCTATAGAGGAGGAAACCTCAGGTCAGAGGCAGCCCAAGGCCCTGTGGGTGCTGAGAAGATAGGGCTAATCAGAGCCCAAGGCTTGACGATCAACCTCAGTCTTCAGCACTCTCACTTGGGAAATAAAATGTGTGTGGGCATTGGGTGGACAGCCTGAGGTTTCACTGAGTCATCAGAGTAATACAGTTCCAAACCTAGATCTCACATGGCCTGGTTAGCATTTCCTTTAGACCAGGGTCCTCTCTACTCCTTGTTGTTGTTAGGTGCCATCGAGTTGATACTGACTCATAGCGACCTTATGCACAGCAGAACGAAACACTGCCCAATCCTGCGCCAACCTCACTACTGTTTCCACGCTTGGGTCCATCGATCCTGCCACTACTCCTAGATACTGCCATATCCTGCATGCCCGGGTCTGCAGGCATGGGAGGCAGGCTGAGTCTGGGAAGATGGGTCACCTTGAGGCAGCGCCACCTCTTTGGCAGTGAGCATGGCATTGCTAGTCCAGTCTTGCACAGTGGCTCCCAAGAAAGCTGTGAAGTTGTCTTGGAAGCTGGGCCTCACAAGAGGTCATGACCAAGCAACTCATTTTAGAAGCGCTTTTCTCAACAGCAGCAGTTTCATTCCTGCACTTGATCTTAGAGAAGCTGAAGTCTTCATTACATTCACTCCTTCAGGAGTGTGACCTGGATTCTGTCCACTCTAGACCGGGTCCTTTGAAGCTCTGAGCTGGTGAGGGATGACCTGAGGGGCACAGGGTGGCAGGCCCAGCAGTCTTCAGCCCCTCCTGCAGGAAATCTTCCCTGATGATCCAGCTCTCTGGTCACATTGGGACCTCTATGTGACAGAGTGCCACATAAGCACATCCTCCCCCTCCCCTACCTATTCAGGTGCCCTCCACTTTGTTTCATATAGAGGTGCTGGATGAGGATCACAGGAGAGGTGCAGAGGACCTACTATGTACCAGGTACCATCCTGTGTACTTTATGCACACGACTTCCAATATTGGCCATAACCATGTTATGTTGTTGTAAAGATTAGGAAACAGAGACTCAAAGGATGTATTTCCTGGCTGGGGGCATCCCACAGCCAATGTGTGATTTGACTCTAAAACCCACTCAATTTCCATTTTACTTACTGTTCCCCCTCAAAGAGAGGCAGGGTCTTCTTTGATTCTGAGCCCTTCTAGACTGTCAGCCACCTACCAGGGCCTCCCTGAGCTCAGCCAAGCTGTTTCAGCCCAGGGTTTCTTGGGCCATAAAATTATAGAACCTGCATTTAAATGCTCATTCTGGCCCTCATAAGCTGTGTGACCTTGAGCAAGTCACAGCCTGTCTAAGCTTCTGCATCTTTATCTGCAAAGCAAAGGCAGTGGCCCTGTGGGCTTGATGTTCTCTGTGCCCACCCTACCATAGCTCCTGTATGACAGCCCCAAGGCCCGGCAGGAAGTGGACCACCACTGGCAGGCCTCGGGCGGCCCCCACATTGTGCGTATTCTGGACGTGTATGAGAACATGCATCACAGCAAGCGCTGCCTCCTCATCGTCATGGAATGGTAAGCCATCCCACCCTGCCCCAGGCTCCCAGCATTCTTCTAGGGAACTTCTGTTCTTGAGATAGCAACTCTGGGTGCCACCCCAGCCCCTGAGGTAGTGGAGGAAGTGACTCAATTTCTGCTTGGGGTTGTAGGTCCGGCCACAAGGACATTCCTTTAAGGAGTTCTAATATGGCCTCCCAGGATGTGGTTTCCAATTAGTCAAGAGGGGCTGGAAGAGCAATGATGGAAGGCCAGGCTCTTAATGTGGAGGATGGGGAGATTTAGGTATGAGCAAGGGACATACAGTCCTCAATTTGCTCCTTCCTGTTTGGGTCTGTACTCCTGTGGCATTGCTAGATGTTGGGTGATTGGAGGCTCAGGCTGGAGCCAGGAGCCAGTGGCCTCCTCCACCCTGGGTATTGTCACTAGTACAATGATTCTCAATTCCAGTTATCCTTAGATCCTGGGTCTTGGGCCTGAGTCCCCAGCTCTTCCTTGAAGGGATTTCAAAAAGTTCATGAAAAAACGGAATTGACAGATAATGGATTTTTTCCACAAACCTTTTGAAGTCCCCACATATACAGATGTTAGCTAGCTCTTGAGTTTAATTTGGGGTTCAGATATCCTGGCTCTGTCACTCTAGTTATGTGACCTGGATCAGCTGCTGACCTCTCCAAGTATAACACATGTGCAACATGTGGAGGGTCTTCATGTTATGCTTACTCTGTGCTTGACTTCATCCTAAATGTTCTGTATGCATCACTTCTCCAGTCTACACAACTCCGTGAGCTTGGTGCTATTATCCCCATTTTATAGAAGAGGAAGCTGAGTCACAGAGAGGGGAAGGGATAAGCTTAGAGTCACACAACAGTGCAGAAGTGCTGAGCCCAAGGTGTGGCACACAGTAGGTGCTCAGAGAGTAGGAGTTATGATGTTGATGATTGACATTTCATTCCATTTTGAGGGAAGCTGAGATCAATATAGGATGGGACTCCCCAGGTGCTCTCTGGAGGGGACCTTAGCCCATCCACCCTCCCTCAGTTCTAAGCTAAGGGTCCACCATGTACCAGGTTCTGCAAGATGCAGGGAAGGTGACTGTGGGTTTTTCCCAGGGATGCCTGACGTCTCCCCATCCTGCTCATTTACCATCACCTTCCCTTGCAGCATGGAAGGTGGTGAGCTGTTCAGCAGGATTCAGGAGCGTGGTGATCAGGCTTTCACTGAGAGAGGTATGTGTGTACAGTTGGATCAGGAGGAAATTTGGGATGAGATGTTTGGACCAGAGTTACTGTATCTCCCCACTGGAACAAGAAAAGGTATGATAGGTATCCATCTCCTCTAGGGTTTCTGTGTGTCTACAACACTGTCACAGATGGACTCTCATGGCCTTGGGATAGAGGCTGCAAAGACTTTGATGCTAACCAACAATTGAGCTGGGGGAGAGTTAGCCCAGGTCTGAGGAAGGAGGTCAGGTGGGCTGGAGGCAAGCCTGAAGGCAACTAGGTGACTGGGATGGATATCTGGGATGGAGTCCTGGATGGCAGGAATACTGCCACCATTTTGTGTTGGCCCACAAGAATGTGCCTAGGCAGGATGATAGAAGCGTCCTGTCAGACTCCCTGATTCTGCCTGGTTTCACTGACCCCTCCTCACCTCATGTCTTCAGAGGCTGCAGAGATCATGCGGGATATTGGTACTGCCATCCAGTTCCTGCATAGTCAGAATATTGCCCACCGGGATGTAAAGGTAAGACTCTGGTACCCAGGTTGGAGGACCAGAGGAGGAGGCACCATCCCACTCCAAAACCCTCGATAGCTCCCAGCACCCACTGGATGGAGGTTAAGTGCCTTGGTTGGGATCCAAGGCCTCTGCCTCCTGGCTCAGACCACTACCACTTTCCTCTGTCTTGCTTCAGTGTATTCATTCTGTTCTAGCCAAGTGGGTCTCCTTCAAATATAATGTAGTCCCGAAAGAGTAACTGAGTGCCTGTTACCAGCCAATAGGCCCTCACAAGCATCTCACTTAAACTTTACCCAGCCCTGTGAGCTAGGTGCCATTATCCATTTTACAGATGAATTACTGAAGAGAGATTAAATGATTTGCCAAAGGCTGTGCAGCTAGTAAGACACTACATGGAGACTCATTCATTCTTTCATCAAGGGTTTTTGCGTACATGCACTGTGTCAGGACTCAGGAAGGGGCTGTCTGACACTCATGAGGTTCCTATGAAGTAACAGCCATAGTTCCGACAGACGAGGCCCCCTAATGCTGGAATTAATAGGGAAAGAATCCACTTACTGGACACTGGGGGAAAGAACAGAAGCAATTCCAGTTGCTGAGTTTGATTTCCTTTTTAGTGGATGAGCTTGCTGAATGTTCTGGTGGCTCAGCTCTCTAAATATCATATGCTGGCAGAATGATCCTTAGAGGGTCATCAGAATCAGATGGGTAAAATGCAAACTGAGATAGCCCCCTCCCATACACACACACATATACAGGTGCACACATGCATAAATATGCACACATATATACACATAAACACACATACATATGTGTGGGCTACCTTCAGAGCTGAATCTGTTCTTCCTGGGCCCTCAGGAATATCAACTATATTAGCTTCTTTCCTCTTGAGATCTGAGCAGAGGAGAGCTGGGGCCCAGCTGCTGCATCAGGCTCTTCCTCTAGCTAAGTACTGCTAACCCATACAGTTATTCTTTAATACCAGACAGACTCGCCTTTGGAACCCTTGCTTTACCTTAGCTTTTTTTTCCCCAAGGGGAGAACCCCCTCTTCAGAGAGACCCTTGTATAGACTAAACCTGCTTCCCTGTCTTCCTTCCAATCCAAGTTAAGGTCATCTCAAGCAGAACCTGAGAAATACCTTCCACTGGCTCTAAACCAGAGCTCTCTTTAACACTGTACTATTGCCCCAGCTCTGCTTGGGGTCCCTTCTGTTCCTCTCCATTGTTCTAGGTCATTCCCAGTCATTAAAAGCTAGCTCCATCACTGCCTCCTCAATGCAGCCCTCCCAACTACTCTCATTCCCTAGTTCTCTCTATGTTCTGCAACCAGGAAGAACCTCCTTGTGTGGATCCTAGGAGTGGGTATAGGACATGTACTTGTCAACACTGACTCTTGAGCAGTTGGCTTTCTCCCAGAACCCTCATTCTGGTATTTCATGGGAGCTTTATGAACTCCGAATCAAAATATTCTACCTCTGTGCTCTCTCTGTGGCACTTGATCATTCACAGCCTTGGCTGAACACCTGCCTCACTTTCCCCTCTGTGAATGGGATGTCACCCTCCAGCCACTTTGGTCTTCTCTACATTTGACCCACATTGTTGGCAGCCAATGAAAGGCCAGGTCTTTTTATAAGGTAGACCTGCTCCTTCGGTGGCAGAGAAGCCCAGCTGAAGACAGCTTGGGCCTCCGCTTCCAATCTGTGCCTCACTTTGAACCAGTATTTCCTCTTCTTGGCCTAGCCTGAAAACCTGCTTTACACATCTAAGGAGAAAGACTCGGTGCTCAAGCTCACAGACTTTGGCTTTGCCAAAGAAACCACCCAGAATGCCCTGCAGACACCCTGCTACACTCCCTATTATGTGGGTGAGTCCTTGGTTTGTATTCTTCTACCCTCATTCTACACCATTGTGGTATGGGACACCCAGTGGGCTGCAGAATCCAAAGGGTTAAAGCCCAGCAAAGAGAGGGGAGGGAGTTCTTTCTGCATGGAGGTGGGTGACGTAGGGGGCTGGAGGCTGCAAAAATATTCTTCCAAACTTCAGCTTCTGCTTTTGAAAATAGATCCAGGAAAATTCTGGCTGTGGCCTGTGAGCTGAATGACATCACAGTAACTCTAAATATATACGTGATAAAAGGCTGCCATCAGCTTGGACGGAGCCCAACTGCGGTTGTTTTTCTCTGGCTTTTATCTTCCTAGGATTCATATTCAGGATGTGGGCAGGCCTTTCCTCCTACACCAGAGAGACACAGGGCACCAGCCACCTCCCCTGTGGAAGAGGGTCCCATAGACCAGGGCATAGGTGGGGTCTGGACATATATACATACTCATGCTTCCTGAAAAAGTTCCCTGCTCCCCTGTGAGTAGGCAGGCTTTAGATCTGGAAAAATCTCTGCTGAACATGCCCATTACCTGGGGGGAGGTTGGACAGGGGCAATGACTTGCTTTATAGAGGACTCTTTTCCCTTAAGAAAAGCCTTTCCTCAAGACTGCTTATGGGGCACTAAGCCTCCTAAGGCAGTTGAGATGGTATCTTACTTGTCTGGATATATTTTGCAGTATTTTAACTTAGAAGTCTTCGGGACTGCCCAGCTCATTGCATAGATGGGAAGACCAAGCAAGGGCTTGTGGCTTGGTCATGGAATTCAGAGCCCTGCCCTCTGCCCCTCCATTCCTATGACCCAGGGAGGCAAGGGTGGGGCACCTGATGGGCTGCTGCCCTGTCACCTCTGATAGGACCCTACCTTACCCTGAGTGGTTCCCTGTTCTTCCCACAATAAGGTTGAGACTATAAGAGGAGTTCAGGGTCCAAAGGAGCTAGGAGGCTGTTACTCCTTACCACCCTGCCTCAAAGTGGGTTCATTTTTGCGGGAACTGTTTTTTCTCCCCAACTTCACACACATGCTGCATTCCCAGAAGGTGCCAGACGCCAGTCTGCTCAGCCCCATCCCCCAGACAGGCACCTGTTTCCTACCTTGCCCAAGCTTCAGGTTCCTACTTGGGCTCCAGGACCCTTGAGACTGAGAGGCTTTCTTTCTCTGCCCTATGCTCTGGCAGCCCCTGAGGTCTTGGGTCCAGAGAAGTATGACAAGTCGTGCGACATGTGGTCCCTGGGCGTCATCATGTACATTCTGTGAGTGCCACACCCATTACTCCTCCCCTCTCTGCCCCAGTACCCTCAGTATCACTTCTGCCCCCACATGTCCTTGATGAGGGGTTTGAGTAGGCCACTCCTCATTTTGCCTACCCTTCTTTTCTTGGCATGGGACACCCTTCCCCCACTTTCAGGCGATCTATGAAGGGTCTCCCCTGCCAGGGGCAGATGGCATTCCCTGGATATTCCCAGGAGTTCCAAGAGCTGCTATTATTGCCAGGATATCCATTTGTCTGTCTCCTTAGCTAACAACTTAGGGAGGAGAATGGGTTTGCCCTAGCACTATTTCCCAACTCTGTACCAAACGACCTCCACTTCCTTTAGCCTATGTGGCTTCCCACCCTTCTACTCCAACACGGGCCAGGCCATCTCCCCTGGGATGAAGAGGAGGATCCGCCTGGGTCAGTACGGCTTCCCTAACCCTGAATGGTCGGATGTCTCTGAGGATGGTGAGTGAATCTCTGCCCCAGCCCACCCCATCCACCTTCCTCGGTTGTCACTCTGGAAGAAACCACTTTGGAGTCAAATTGACCTGTGTTCAATTCTTGGCTCCCCCACTTCTTAGTTGTGTGATTCTAGGCAAGTCATCTAACTTTTTTTGAGCCTTAGTTTCTATATCTGCCAAAATTCAAAACACACCTCCTCAGAACCCCTTCTATCTCCCACCTGTCACTCATATCTTCCCCTCTGGAGATCACAAATAAGTCTGCACCACATTAGTTGTCTATTGCTGCTTAACAAGTTACTCCAAACATATAGTGACTTAAAACAACTATTAGCTCACTGTTTCTGTGTGTCAGGAATTTGGGAGCAGCTTAGCTGGGTGTTTCTGGCTTACAGTATCTTGTGACGTTTCAGTCAAGGTGCTGGCTAGTGTAGCAGTCCCTGCAGATTTTCAAAGTGGCTACAGCATTCCCTGCCAAGGCAGCTCACTCTCATGTCCCAGTAGGCTGCTTGAGTGTCCTTACAACATGGCAACTAGCTTCCTCCAGAGCCTGCAATCCAAGGAGAACAAGGAGGAATGTGACATCTCTTCTGCCATACTCTGTTGCTCATAAACCAACCCAAATGTCACGTGAATGGGATTACACAAAAGTCTGAATACCAGGAACTGGGAATCTTTAGGGACTGTCTTAGTTATATAGTGTTGCTATAACAAAAATGCCACAAGTGGATGACTTTAACAACCAGAAATTTTTTCCTCCCAGTTTAGGAAGCTAGAAGTCCAAATTCAGAGTCCTGGCTCTAGGGGGAAGGCTTTCTCTTTGTCAACTCTGGGAAAAAGTGGTCTCCTTTCAGCATCGGTAGGCCCAGTATTCCTTAGTGGTCTCTGTACGTCTTGACATCAATCTTCTCCTAGATCTAGGAGGTTTACAGTGCAGGAACTGTAGGCCCAAACAATGCACTCCATTTCTGGCATTTCTATTTAGTGGTAGTAGGTAGTAGGTCCCTCTGAGCTCTGCTCACTGCTCAGTTCTTTTATATCTCAAAAGAGATTAACTCAAAATACAACCTAATCCTGTAGATTGCATCTGATCTCATTAACATCATAGAAATGAGGATTTACAATATAGGATAATTACAAAAGATCAGGGCTTATCCCATCAAATCATACCATGGGGTTAGATTTCATCATGGAGGTGATAACTGCATCTTAACTGCTAAACCACTGAGAATTCTGGCCCAGCCAAGTTGACACAAAGCCTTAACTATCACAGGGACTATCCTAGAGACTGGCAGCTACAACTCTCCTTTCCCATGACAACCAGTCAACTATCACATACTTCACCCACCCTGGGATTCTTCTCTGATGTCTGCCTAAACACTTCCCTACTCACTCCCAGTTATTCAGTTATGTGCTGGGCACAGGGGATACGGTAGTGCGGTAAAACACATGCCGCCCATATTCCCACAGAGCTGTGGTCTGTGGAGAGAGTGGGGGAACCAGCTTTGTGGAACCCTGCAACTTCATTTTTCCCCTCTCCTCCTTGTCCTCCGTAGCCAAGCAGCTGATTCGCCTTCTGCTGAAGACAGACCCCACAGAGAGGTTGACCATCACACAGTTCATGAACCATCCTTGGATCAATGTGAGTGCCTTCTTTCCTGTGGCGGTCAGGGTGGGGAACTGGAGTGGGGTTGCCAGGGAATTATTGCCCATACCTGGAGATCCTGGCATGGGGCTAGACTGGGTTCATGTGTACATAAGTGTAGTAGCACCCCACTGGCTCTCCCACTGTCCTAGTCAGACTCCTTCACCTTCCTGACCCTTGGTTTTTCATTTGTGGGTGGAAGGAAGGAGAACCAGTGTTGACTTCAGTCACTAAGTTCTAATCTTTGGGCTTGGGACTCTTTCCAGCAATTGATGGTGGTGCCACAGACCCCACTCCACACAGCCCGAGTGTTGCAGGAGGACAAAGATCATTGGGATGAAGTCAAGGTGGGTGGGCCCTGCCTCAGTCTCCCCATAAGTTCCAGGGCTTTTGGAAGAGAGACTCCAAGGCAGTGGCTGCTCAGCGCCCAACCACAGCTCTCAAATCACAGGGTCACACTGTCAGAATGGTGCTCCTGGCTCATTCCCTCAATGAAAGGAGACTTTGGGCCAGGGACTCAGTTACGGTGCTTTGACCCCAAGCTTTAGCCATAACCCTTCCTTGGGAGGGTGGTCAGCCTGGATTTAGACTCAGCAGGGGCTGAGTTTGAGCATATGGGGCAGCAGCTCAGAGCTTCAGGCTCCATGTGCCATGATTTCCCAGCATGATGGTGTCTCCAGGTCCCAGAATGATGTACCATCTGTGTGATTCCAGGGATCATTCTCCTCCCTGTGCCTTGGTGGATAAGCCCACAACAAAGGACTGTTACGAGGATTTTGTGGATACATAGGGTTGGGCCCTGTGCTGAGCATAGTGGGTACTTGGGCAGTACAAGTTGTTGTAATCACTGATGTTATTAAGGAACTGCCCGGGTAGGAGAGTGATGACTCTTGAGCTCATTACACCCTGATCTCTGAGCCCCATGTTGGTCCCCAGGAGGAAATGACCAGTGCCCTGGCCACCATGCGTGTGGACTATGACCAGGTGAAGATCAAGGACCTGAAGACCTCTAACAACCGACTCCTTAACAAGCGGAGAAAAAAACAGGCAGGCAGCTCCTCAGCCTTGCAAGGCTGCAACAACCAGTAGCTCCTGGAATCATGGAAGAGCCAGGCTGGAGTGTGCTGAGGCCCTGGTGAAAAGAGCCCAGGGTTATTTTTTATTTTTTAACAAAAGGATTATTTTGTTGTGTTTTAATTTTTCACTTGGAACTTAAAGATGGGGGCCCTGGTCCAAACCTCTTTCAGAGCTCTAGTCCCACCCTAGCCCAGGTCCTAGGGAGGGGCTACAGGCCAGGGGCTGGGGAGCCTCCTGCTGCAGTTGCAGTGCTTTTGGGTAGAGTGGTCTCAGTGGCACCTTGACTCTGTCCCACCTTGGGCCTTATTCTTCAAGGCCACTAGGAGTTGTGGCTGGACCTCCCTTATTCCATGGAGACACCCGCCCGCCCAGGAATGGGCAGGCCAGCCTGGCCTTGGGAAAGGCATCCGGCCTCTGGTTGCCATGGTGACTGGGGATAGTGTTGCTGTCTGTGAATGCTGAGTGAGTGAAGGAAGGAGGACGAAGGTGCAATCAAAGGTCGATTCCTGCCTTCTTTGGAGACTGCTGTCTCTCACATTAGGTTGCCGCTCTTAGGCTAGTTCCTCTTCAGTCTCCCTGAGACTTTGGGGTCCAGACTATATGCCTCCTTGAGTGGTCCAGCCTTGCCGTGCTGCTCTCTCCTCCCAGATAGCCCTCAGAGGTCTCCCTCCATGGAGTCCCTGGACCCAGCTATTGTATCACTACTCCCTGTCCAAAGGGTAGTCTCATCTCAGCTGAGAATGCGGGATGCTTTTAACCTTTTTCTATTTTGGAAAATGCCACTGTGACAGAATCCAGTACAGTCCCCCTGCCCCTACCTACTTGCCAGCTCCCAGGCAGGCAAGCCCCTCTTGTACATCCACATGAGGGAAATGACAGGGGCTGTCTGTCGGTACACTGTTGTGGGAATGTTTATGACTGTGGGTGCCTAGGGGTAGTGGCAAGAGGCTCCCGGTTAATCACAGGACTCTTGTACACTCCTGACCAGACATGAGATGGTGGAGGGCTGCTGAGAAGTGCTTAGAAGGTCTGGTCCTGGCTCAGGCTGAGTTGGGGCAGAGGTACCATCTGGGTTTATGCAGCCCCACCCTTTTCAGGGCAGCCAAGTGCCTGATAAGTGCCTGACACCCGCCTGCTTCCTGGCCTCTCACTGACTGGGAAACTCCAAACTATGCCAGATAGGACAACACTGCTGGACAATAATAAACACCATTTTGGCATTTCTATCTGGACAATAATAAACACCATTTTGGCATTTCTCCCTGGTTTCTGGGTTTCTCTTTGTCTTAAATGGGTGGACAAAGGTAGCCCAAGGGCAGCTGCTCACACTCACTACTGATTTTACCCCACAGGAGAAGGTGCCTGAGGCCTGATAAACATATCAGACTGACTCTATGGTCGCAGGAGTCTCCACAAGCACGGAAAGGTCAGAGGAGCTGCAGAATGGCAGCTGCAACATGCCCTGAGCTCTGTACCCACCCCCATGCACTGTGTGACACCCTCCCTCAGCCCCCTGTGCACTAGCATCTACCCACAGCGGCCACCCCCAGCTGCGTGCCAGCCTGCTGAAGGGCGGGCGGAGCGCCTGCTGCAGCGTGGAGCTATTTTCAGAAGCTGCCAGATTTCATTTGGCAGGGAGAATGTCGGGGAGGGGTGGGGGTGGGACGCTGGAAGACTGTCTTTTGACTACTCCAGCAACAGAGCACCCTCAGCCCTCAGGAACGCTTGCGGGCAGCCTCAAGGGGGGACATGACTATGGCATTTTCCCTCCCAGCTCCTCTCTCAAAACCTCCCAGTCTTCCAAAGGCTCATCTGGCAATGGAGGCACTCCCTCTCCTCCCCACTTTCCTTTAAGGCCTGGAGGAAGGTGCCAAGATGGTGGGGGTGGGGTGGGGGAGAGACAGGCTGGGCACTCCTGTGAAGTTCTGCTGCTTCCTAGCCTGGTGACCTTGGGCAAGTCTCATTCTCTAACCACAGCTTCCCACCCCTTTCCCAATCTGGTCTCAGTTTCCTCAACTATGTAGTGAGGATCATAACAGTGTCCATTTTAGGGAGTCATCTGAGTATTTGGGCAGAAGGATGTGTGTGAAGTGCTTAGTGGGGCATATGGGGCATGCTCATGCACAGCGCCTATTAGCCACCCAAGCACCCTTAATCATCAAGAAAGAGAGAAGTACCTAGAATTGTCCAAGGAAGAAGCTACTCAGTTTCATTTCTACCTCTCAGACTTTTTACAGGACTGGGCCCCAGTTCCAGTTTTGGGTATTAAGGAGGGCAGCCTACCCCTTTGAGAGTCCCTTGAGCTCCCCAGATGAATTCTGGGGGCTCCATAGGGCCTGTCGTCCAGGTCAACCCCTGTAGAGTACTTGCTTTTCACCAAAAGTCTGTCTAGCCACATAGTTGCAGAGGACTCTCTCATTTGTCTATCAAGCACCTATTGTGCCCCAGGCCCATGCAGAGTGCAAGGAAAGTAGCAGTAAAAACTTCAGACAGTGCCTTCACCTCAGAGAGTTTACATTTATGAGGGAGGACAAAACATCACAAAAACTTGTTGAACTGTGACCTTGATGGGGTCTGAAGAAGGAAGAGTGTCATGGGCAGCATAAGCCAAGGGGGGAATTAATGCAATGGATTTGATTTTGTTTTTTGTGGCTAGGAAGAGTGCCTGGCAGGGCTCCACCTGTCCCTCAGCTCTGCTCATCTGTGCTTCTCTCTGTGGTTGACCTTGAGCATCTACCTGCACAGGTCTTCTTGATGTACAAATTCATGACTGCAGCAGTCCCAGCCAGGAGGGATCTGCTGAGCTGTCTGCATGTCAGTCCCAGGGAAGAATTCTGATTGGTCAAACTTGGCCTGTTGCTCTTGCTAGTGGGGGGATGAGGGGTGAAGGTGTGGGTGTAGAGGGGAAGGGGCATACCCCCCTCTGTGATTAGGGCATAAGAATAGGCAGCAAAGGCATTTAGCAGAGGAAAGGATAAAAGGATTACCCTCTTTATCTCCCATGTTTTCTTGTCCACTTCCAAGAGCCCATAAAGAACTTGGCCCAGACACAAGCCCAAATCAGAGTTTGGAATTAGATGCAGCTCTCACAAGCTGGCTAAGTCACAGTCTTCTTTTTGCCTCAGTGTGGCTCTCTGTAAAATGGAAGCAAATACTTGACAAGGAGCTAGAATCAGGTGAGCTAAGCCAAGTGGCAACACATTCACATCAGCCTGTTCAAGGACGTCAGCATTTCTACAGGCTCCATGGTGGCTTCCCCAGGAGCTGTCAGTAAAGAATCTTTGAGAGGTGTATGCAGTCCATGCATGTGCATGTGTGAGTGTGCAGTTTGTGGTGCTCCTCCTGACCCTTGTGTCCTGTGAACTTGGTACTGGCTGACTTCCAGCAGCCTGGCTCATTACTATGCCACACCAATCCCTTCACTGCAGTGTCAGAGTTAAGTCTCAAAATGTGGCCTGCTGCAGCGTCTACAGGGGTCTAAGCGCTTTCAGACCTGCCTGAAACTCTTTATCTCTGGCAGACATGGGAAGGGGCGAGGCCCAGGCTGGCTGTCTTTGGCCCTGATTGCCTTGGCTGAGCCTGTGCATTCCTGGTGGGTCCTCATAGCTTCCCCCAAGCCTGCTGTTGTTGTTATGTGCCTTGGAGTCGGTTCCGACTCATAGCGATCCTGTACAGGGTTTCTGAGGCTGTAATCTTTACAGGAGCAGAAAGCCTCATCTTTCTCCCACGGAACAGCTGGTAGTTTCGAACTACTGACCTTTCAGTTCACAGCCTGATTCATAACCACTATGCTACCAGAGCTCCTTGCCCCCAAGCCTAGCAGGGTCAAATTCTTTTCCTTGTCTGGCTTGGCAGCCAACATCTTGGAACCATTGTGGCTGCCAGGCAAGGAAAGGTCTAGGAATTTTATCTTCCACCCTGTGTGTCAGTTGGGTAGTTTAGAGCTAGGAAACTTGAGCTTCAGTTCATAGGAGGCCTTGAGCAAGAATGTTCCCTTTTCTGAGGTTCTCTATCGGTGAAATAAGGCGTTGATAAGGGACTGCAAGGTCGGTGTTCAAGCTCACCAGCTGCTCCTCGGAAACCCTATACAGGGTCTCTATGGGTTGGAATCTACTTGACGGCACTTGATAACATCAACAACAACAATCAGGGCCAGATCCTTGATGGATGATAGATTGTAAGCAATGGTCTGTAATCTCAGGTAGATCAAATCTTAGTTTTCTTACCAGTTAAAATGGGAGTAATACTGCCAATGGTGGGGCAGGGTTAGGGTTGAAAAGGGGGTAGAGACAGTTAAGCCCAAAGACATCTGTCACCAGTGAGACATAAGTGTCTGTTAGGTCATGTGCTGGGCTACCCAGGACTTCCTTTCTCCATTTCCCCTGACCAGAATGTAGTGGGTGACTCTGGGGACTCAGAGCAATTGAGCGGGGTTAATTGGGGCGTGGGGCCACCTGCTGGTCAACTGGGTTAGTATTCAGAGGATGCGTATTTTGTGCCACAGCAGAGGGAGCTTGGGGAGAGGAACAGGAGGAGGACAGGAAACCACATCATAATGAACAGCTGTCATTTACTGCGCTTGGGACTATGTGCTGGGCCTGTGCTGGGGCTTTATGTGAATCATTTCACTTAGTCCCTACACTCCCATCTTACAGATGGAGAAACTGAGACCCAATGTCTTAGATACTGCTGGAGGCCAGAGGAAGGAAATGCTGCTTTTGGCTCAGAGCACTCATAGAAGGCTTTCCAGAGGCGGTTGTTGTTAAGTGCCATTGAGTCGATTCCAACCCCTAGGGGTTCCAAGGAGCAGCTGGTGAGCTTGAACCACCGATTTTGCAGTTCAAACGACTTTGCAGTCTGACACATTAGCCCACAGTGCCACACCAGGACTCCTTTCTAGAGGTGGTGACATGTAAATTCAAAGGGAAAGCCCAATTTAGATAGACAAAATTTGGGGAAAGGCATTCTAAACTGGCAGTATAGGGTGTTGCAGGTAGAAAGGCAGAAATGGCATATACAGATGTGATTAGAGAACATGTCTATTTTACAGGTAAGATGTGGCCATGAGCAAGAGGTCTCTCATTTCCTGCTTCAGGGGCCATGTATGTGAAGCAGATTATGCCTCCACTCTCAGCTTTCATCTGTGTTCAAAGCAGGTTAGGGAGCAATCAACCCTCAGACCTGGCAGGGGCTCTCCATGCAAGAATGAGGCAACAGACACACCCTAGAGTAGCCCTCCAGTTCAGGGAGGCTCTCTAGCCTAGCCTCACTTCTAGGTGATGGGACTTTGACTCAGGGACCACGTCTCCCACCTGGCTGAATGGAGGGGCCTCCTGAAGTCCTGTAGGGCTCTATTTCTTGAGCTATAGAGCTCATTGAAAAAATCCAGGTAAGTGAGGTGCTGGATTGCTTAACTTTAGATCTGCCCAGCTACCTCTGGAGTCACTAGAACAGATGACAGTCCTTCAGCACCATCAGGTTCTGATCATCTGCTGTGTCAGGTTTAATTCATACATAACCTCTTTTACATTTTTGTTCTAATAGTCCTCCTAAGGAGCTCTGGTAGCGTAGTGGTTACGAATTGGGCTGCAAACCTTAAGGCCAGCGGTTCGAAACTACCAGCCGCTCCGCGGGAGAAAGATGGGGCTTTCTACTCCCGTAAAGATTTACACCCTCGGAAACCCTGTACAGGGTCGCTATGGGTCGGAACCGACTCGATGGCACTTAACAACAACAACAACAATAGTCCTCCTAGGCAAGGGTTGTGCCCATATTGCAGACGAAGGCACTGAGGTTCAAATAGCCCTGAGAAGATAAAGTGCCCAGGTTCGTATAGATGGTGCATGGAAGGGCCAGGGTCTAGAGCATGGAACTCCACAATCCTCTCCATAATAGGAAGACTATTCCTGTTCAGTGAATCCCAACTCCATCTCTTGCCCTGTTCTGGCCTGACTGGAGGCATCATAAACCTGTCCCTGCCCCTGCCCTGCCTTATTCTTTTGTGCCCCTAGCTGCTGGAGGAAAGGCTCTTGGGGGCAATTTCCAAGGACCAAAGGGTCCTTGAACCTGAGCCAGAGTGCCTGGCAGCTCTCAGGATAGTTTAAAGTCAGGACACTTCTCTGTGGATGAGACAGAGGTTGGGACTAGGTATTGCATGCAGCTCAGGATCCCCTCCCAGTTCTACTCTGTGGCCTTGTATAACTTCCTCAACCTCTCTGAGTCTCATTTCTTCATTAGAACTTGTGGAAAGTATTGAGTTCCTCTTGGCGTATGAGGCTGTGAAAGATAAAGCATGATGTTCTACATAGCTCTCAGTATGTAGCTGTTGTTGTTAAGTTCCATTGAGTCAGTTCCAACCCACAGTAACCCTGTACTGAGTTTCTGAGGAGTGACTGGTGAGTTTGAAACCAGTTCAAACTGACTTTGTCTAAAAATGTCACCTCCCACAAAAGACTGTATGGGCCATGATGGTATGCAAGAAGCAATGAGTGACAGGTTAGAAGACTTCAAGAAGGAGGCTATCTTCCTGGGAGAGGCTGCAGTCTGACTGAGCTGCTTACCTGCCCTTGGGACCTTCTCTCTCTCTAAAGGTCCCTACTAGACCAGGGTTTAGATGGCTGAGCATTGAGGCTGGCCTACTGCTGGGAGAAACAGGTGAGGCTGAGGAGGCTCTGCTTAATGCCAGCCAAGCAGATCCAGAGAGTTCCTATTCAGAGTCATGAAGGGAGTTGGGGACTATGGGACATAGGGCTGGACTATACTATGTGCTGGTCTCGCTGGGCTGTTAACTGAGGTGACCCAAGCAGAAAATACTCCTCCTCAAATGACAGTGCCCATAGCCAAAACAGAATAATCAGGGCAGAGGGGTCAGGGAGGGCCTCTGAGGAAGGGCTACTTTAGCTAAAAATGAAAGAAAAAAAAAGGAGTTGGCTATATGAAGAGCAAGATGACAGACATCATAAGAAGAGGGAACAGCAAGTGTTTAAGACCCTGGGGCTTAAAAAAACCTCTGAATACTTAAAGAGCAAAATTGAGGCCAACATGCACAAGGAAAGGCAGTCTAGTCCAGTCTTCCCTTGGCAGAAGTATTTGGGTAGCTGTACAGTGCCCCATGAAATTGTGCTGAGAGGAAAACTAAATATTTTACACTATAACAAGCAACAGGAAAAGTGGTAGACTATACTGTTTGGAGGTGCCTTTCTCCAGGCTCTGTACTAACCATCTCAAACAGGTCTGTCCTAGAACCTGGAATGACTTGGCTAGGTGTAGATCAGCTCTTACCTGGCCCTTGACTTTACAGATGAAACTCAGCTCCTAAAATGGTTTTAATAGCTGATCTTTGGCAATAAATTGAACCCACTAAACCATGGATATAAAGCTCATGGGGGCTGGTAACATCAGCAAAACCAGTGCCCTGTGTCTGTTTCTACACTGAGAAGATGCAATAATATGTAACACACCTAAGGAGGTAGCTTCTGTGGAGACAAGACTATATCTTCTGAGCGTAAGAGGGAAGAAGATAGCTTCTTTGAGAGAGCTTCTATAACTGGGGTTTGATCTTATTGAAGTTATGTGGATGCTTGGACAGAAGACAGTGGGGGGGGGGGAAGTGAGCCAGTAGGAGAAAGGGTCCAGACTCTCATTCATATGACCTGTGGTCAATGCAGGCCAGCGGGGGACTGGACTTGTTGCACTGCTAAGAGATGAGGGAATGCCTAGGTGTTCCTCCCAGGACAGGCACTCCTCCTCCCATGTGTGCCTTTCAGGAGGAGTTCCTCCTACTGCTCTCAGGTGGTTTTCAGGAAGAATAATTTCTGACCACCTGAGGTTAGAGGGCTGGCTGGAATAGGCAAAGAGAACATGAGTGGGAAGGGGCTCAGAGGAAGAGCAGGCAACCAGGCCAACTTGACCTGAGTGCCTTGTACAAGGGATCCTTGTACAAACAGGTGGGCCAGGTTCACATTTGCCGGGGACTCTGCTAGATACAACATTTGGATCTGCTTTCTTGGTTGAAGCTGGATAAAAGTCAGCTAACTTCTCACAGGTTGCTTAGGTTAGTAGCTGGTGCTATGAAAAAGTGAAGGTTGTCCAGAGATGACCCTGCATTTGTGGGTAAGAAAGGAGGACATTAGAACTGGAGGGGTCTAGAAGAGCTTGTGGATCCCAGCTTTAGGGCTTCTGATATTTAGAGTCCAATTACCTAGAGAAAAATGTGGGACCTCTTGGGCTCCATTTTTTCTGTCCTGGACTGTCCAAACCTAGCTCTCCAAGGACAATAGTGGATCCAGTTGACACAGGCATGTTGCATATATGGCCTTGAGAACTGTAATAGGTGGATGATTCTAGATAGAATCCAAGAAAGTCAGAGCTGGAAAGTGCTTCATCAGATTTACGAGGGTAAGTAAAAAAGTATTGTTGTAAATTCCAGAAACCTTTATCCATAAAAAATATCAAAATCTGAAGTTATTGCTTTTTGTCATATCTTCCATTTAGGTCTATATACTTCTGAAGGTAGTATTTCCATCTCTCTCTAATCTCTTGCCAAAGAATCCTGTGCTTTTGGATTTACACCAAGTCAGAATAGTAGTTTTGACATCTTTGAAGGACTCAAATTGTATTCCTTTTCACTGTTCTTTGAATTTGGGGAACACAAAGAAATCTGAAGGGACAAGATCAGGGCTGTAGGATGAATGGAGTAAGGTTTCCCAATAA
>NW_006408764.1:1299631-1301423 GCF_000296735.1 Chrysochloris asiatica | reverse complement strand
CTCCTAGACTGCAAAGTTAATCACTACCCTCTTTGCTACAAAATGTTTACCTTTACATTTCCAACCCTCACAAGCAGTCCTGATAACAATTATTCACCATTGTACTTCATGGAACCTATCCCCATCTCCTTTCATCAGCCTCACACAGACAGATTGGATACTACTCAGTGGAGATTTTCCCTTTTTCCGCACCCTCTGGATCTAGGTTCCCTCTTGAAAGCTTGTAAAACAGTCACTTCTTGCCTTTGTAGTCCCCCATTTTGGGTATCCAATGTCCAAGTTGCACATCCCTGTCTACTTTGTGTATGGAGGGGTGGGAGTGATCCTCGCTGGAAAGATTTGTTCCCTCTTGTGAGCTACTGCATCCATAGGTGTTGGTCAAGTTCATCAAATCATATCAGTTTACTCTTTTTTTTCCCTCTTCTTTCTTCTTCTAGGTGAGCTCTGATCATCCAGTTATTGAAGCCCAGTCAAGTGGGTATTATTTGCAGGTGTGGGTGTTCTTGTGCGTATGCCCTCTTCTTATCAGCTGTATGCGTCACTCTCCACTCCAGCCCTCTGTGGCTATGTCACTGACTCTGGGCTCAAGAATCCCCAGGTCTTGCCACACTGCTGTCCAACCAGGTCTCCACCTGGGTTGACAGTAGTCTATTGAACATTGTAAGGCTTAGCTAGCAGCTTCATTGCTGTTTTTCCCTTACTTCCCCTTATCGGTAACGAACGTGGTCACCAATCAGAGCGTGTATTACCATTGAGTCTAAATCTTAGAAGGGGGGTTGCCCTGAGGGGACCTAACCACTTTGCTTGATGTCTCCTGGGCGAGCAACTTGCTTGTTCTTATAGTAGTCAGTTTGACTGCCTGTATTGTTTTGTATTTTACCTGTAGGTCTTTCTTTCAAGAAGTATCTTCTGTTCTTCTAGCCACTCCAGACTGGTCTGCTTGTCCTTTCAAGTGGAAATTTCCCACCTCAGAAGATTCTAGATGCGGTTCAGGATTCCACCTATGGTCTTATATAATGCAGAGGCTCTGCAAGAAGCCTCCTTCACTGGGCACGTTGTAGCCCCATTTTAGGTATTTCAATAAGTTATAGGCAGAAGACGGACTTAGAAGCTTTTTATGGTGATATTTCTGGCTAGTCCTTTCTCTCCCCCTCAAATGTCTATTTTGTAATGTTATGCAAGGGAAACCATGATTCAAAAGACAGCCACGCATCTTAACCTTATTTTCCTCCCATTTCCCCATTCCAACCATGTCTCCATCCCTGTATCTCAGAGCCCAAGGTTCCAAGGTTGTGCATACATCATTATTTACCTCTGTCCCATGCAAACCTGTGTAATTGTTTCCCCATCCGTTGTATTCTTCCATTCCCCTCCCACTTCTTGTGTATTGCCCCCCCCCATAGTACCCAAACTAGCCTGTGTTTATTCCCTACCCTGTGCTCTACCTTCCCCTCCCTCCCCTCACCCCACCCCCTCATCTCAGTAACCAGAAAAGAACTCCCCCCAACCCACCCTTTAGTATAGGTTTTTTTTCTTAGTCTTTTACAATAGCGGTCCTATGCAGCAGGACTAATTTTTTGCTTTTGTGACTAATTTCACTCAAAATAATGTCCTAAAGGTTCATCCATGTTGTGCGGTGGCTTGCAGCTTCCTTGGTATGCTTCAAGGTAGCATAATATTTCATTGTGTGTATGTACCACAGTTTGTTTATCCATTCTTCAGTTGATGGGCACTTAGGCTGTCTCCATCTTTTTGTTATTGTAAATAGTACTGTTATGGACATTGGTGTGCA
>NW_006408764.1:1290799-1291816 GCF_000296735.1 Chrysochloris asiatica | reverse complement strand
GTATAGGTCCTTTGTTTCTCTGGTTACGTTTATTCCTAGATATTTCATCCTTTGGGTAGCTATTGTAAATGGTATTGCTTTCCTAAGGTCCTTTTCAATGCTGTCATTTTTGGTATAGAGGAATCCAACTGATTTTTGTATGTTGCTCTTATACCTTGCCACTTTGCTGAATCTTCCAATGAGGTCTAGTAGCTTTTTCACTGAGTCTTAGGGATTTTCAATATATAGGATTGTATCATCTGCAAATAGAGAGAGTTTTATTTACTCTTTGCCAATTCAGATACTCTTGATTTCCCTATCTTGCCGTATAGCTCTAGCTAAGACTTCCAGCACAATATAGAATAGGAGTGGTGACAAAGGGCTTCCTTGTCTGGTTTCTATTTGCAAAGGAAAGGCTTTCAGTTTCTCTCCATTGAGAGTAATGTAGGCTGTTGATTTTGCATATATGCTTTTGATTATGTTGAGGAATTTCCCTTCAATTCCTACTGTGTTGAGTGTTTTTATCAGGAACAGATGTTGGATTTTGTCAAATGCCTTTTCTGCATCAATCAATATGATCATGTTGTTTTTTTCTTGTTTATATGGTGGATTACGTTGATTGTTTTTATAATGTTGAACCACCCTTGCATCCCTGATATGAATCCCACTTAGTCACGATGTATTATTTTTTAAATGTGATGCTGAATTCTGTTGGCTAGGATTTTTTGCATCTATGTTCATGAGGGATATTGATCCCTTTTCTTTCTTAGTGATGTCTTTCCCTGGGTTTGGTATGACAGTTATGCTTGCTCCATAAAATGTATTGGGAATTTTTCCATCCTCCTCTATATTCTAGAATAATTTGAGTAGAATTGGTGACAGCTCTTCCCTGATGTCTGGTAGCACTCACCAGTGAAGGAAGCCATCTGGACCTGAACTTCTTTTGTTTGGGAGTTTTTTGATGACCTGATCAATTTCTTCTTTTGTTATGGGTTTGTTCAAGTCTTCTACTTCACTCTGTGTGAGTTTAGGTAGGTC
>NW_006408764.1:1276453-1290093 GCF_000296735.1 Chrysochloris asiatica | reverse complement strand
GTTGGTTGATTGTGCTGTTTAGTTCCTCTGTAGCTTTGTTAAATTTCTTTCTGGTTGTTCTATCCCTTTTCAAAAGTGGCATATTAAAATATCCCACTATAATTGTAGATTTATCTATTTCTTTTTTAATTCTAGTAGGGTTCGCTTTATATGTGCACTTGAAAAAAATCTGAAGCCAGATTCTTGAACTTCTAGAGGTTCAAGCCAGATTCAGACGAGAATGTGAAGCTAGGGATATCATTTGTGACATCAGAGGAATCTTGGCTGAAAGCAGAGAATACCAGAAAGATCTTTACCTATACTTTATCTGTTATGCAAAGACTTCTGACTGTGTGGATCACAACAAAAAGAATGGGTATTCCAGGGGGCTATAAAGGCACAAAGTGACTGGCTTACAAGTTTTCAAGAGGGAATTTACTTTCAGAGTGTGTGAGGGAAGGTAGAATTCCCACTGAATAGTTTTCATCTTGTCTAAATGGGTCTGGTGACAGGAGATGGGGATAAGATTCTTATGATTCAATACTGAATAATTGTTACCATGACTAATTGTGATTGTCACAGCTGTAAATGTTTTGTAACAAAAAGGGAGTAGTAATTAATCTTACTGTCCAGGAACAGGGGACCTTAGGACCATCAAAGGAAAAGAGTAGGAGCAGAATGTGGTACCCTATCCAGAGAAGCAGTGATACCAGAGATGGAGGCAGAGATGATGACATGGAAAGATAAAACAGCTGAGGACTCTAGACGCATGGAAAGAGAAAGGCTGTATGCTGGTAGCCAAAAGACAAGCTTGTAGAATGTGCCCTTTGGTTACTTAATGATTATATATTCTTGAGTGTTTTGGTGTACACCCAAAAAAAACAAAACAAAAAACAAATATAAGGAATACAAGCTAATACTGTTGAATGATAATTCATGGAGGGGATTGTAATCATTGCAATGAAATGAAATACGATAGGATGAGTGTAAAACTGATGATCTCCCATGTAAACTATCACTGAATTCACAATAAAACTTTAAAAAATGCACAAAAACAGTGGCTTCCAAGGGAATTTACTGGGCCAGTTAAATTCAAGTCAGAAAGGTGAGCTCAGAAGGTTATGGGAATTGTCAGAAACAACTGGATGACACTTAAACTACAATAACAAAGGAGTAATCTTATAGATATTCTCAAAGGACACAGGATGATCACAGGGGCTTACTATGAACAATTTTTTTTTTTAAAGTGAAAACTGCAATCATAAGAAAAAGGTCAGGCAAGCTATGGAAGTATTTTTGCCCCCATCACAACAATGCACCTGTTTCTTTGAGGTTAGCAAGGGCTAACCTGTGAGAATTTTGGTGGGAAACCTTACCCCTTCAAGCCTACAACTCTGATCCCGTTCCTTCAAACTTCTTTTCATTACCCACACTCCTAAAATAATTAAGAGAAACTTGATTTGAGTCAAGAATGCTGTTTAATGCAATATAAATCAAAAAGCAGAGAATTGTTAGGGGAAGGGTGGTGGTGGTGGTTGTTAAATGCTTTTGAGTCAGTTCTGACCCATGGCGACCCTGTATAGGGTTTCCAAGGAGCAGTTGGTGAGCACCTTGCAGTTCAAACTGACTTTGCAGTCCAGCTCATTAGCCCATAACACCACACCAGGACTCCAGGGGAAGGGTTTGCTGTTGTTGTTAAATGCTTTTGAGTTGGTTCCAACCCATAGTGACCCTGTATGGGGTTTCTTAGGAGCAGCTGGTGAGCTTGAACTGCTGACCTTACAGTTCAAATGACTTCTCAGTCTGGTGCATTAACCCACAGCGCCACACCATGACTCCCAGGAGAAGGGTTAGAGAGATGGAAATATCACCTTCAGAAATATTCAGACCTAGATGGAGGACATGTTGAAAAGCAATAGCTTGACATTTTGTTTAATAAAGGTTTCTATGATTTTGGAACAATGCTTTTTTATGAATTACTGTAAAGTATAAAAAGTAGGAAAGGGGAAAACATTGCTATTTTGAAAATAAAATACCATTGTTGGAGCAGTTCTCTCTCAATAAAAATATTTACACCTTGGTTTCTAATAAGAAAAAAAAGAATGGGTATTCCAAAACACTTAATTATGCTCATAAGGAACCTGTACATAGACCAAGAGGCAGTCCTTCTAACAGAACATGGTAATGCTAAATGGTTTTAAATCAGGAAAGGTATGCATTTGGGTTATATCCTTTCACCATACTAATTTAATTTGTATGCTGAGCAAATAACCGAGAAGCTGGATTATATGAAGAAGAATGTGGCATCAGGTTGTAGGAAGATTCATTAACAACTTGCAATATGCAGATGCTACAACCTTGCTTGCTGAAAGCAAAGAGGACTTAAAACACTTATGTAGATCAGACCACAGCCTTCAGTATGAGTTGTACCTCAATGTAAAGAAAACAAAAATCCTCATAATTGGATCAATAAATAACTTCATAATAAATGGAGAAAAGATTGAAGTTGTCAAAGACTTCATTTGCTTGGATCCAGAATCAATGCTTTTGGAATCAGTCATGAAGAAATCAAAAGATATATTGCATTGGGCAAATCTGCTGCACAAGACCTCTTTAGTATTCAAGAGCAAAGATGTCAGTTTGAGGACTAACGTGTGCCTGACCCAAGCCATGGTATTTTCAATACCTTCATATGCATGTGAAAGTTGGAGAATGAATAAAGAAGACCTTGGAAGAATTAAAACATTTGAGTTACTGTGTTAAAGAAGAATATTTAAAGTACCATGGACTGCCAGAAGAGCAAATAAATCTGTGTTGGAAGAACAGCCAGAGTACTCCTTGGAAGCCAAGATGATGAGACGTAGTCTTTTGTATTTTGGACATGTTATCATGAGAGACCAATCCCTGCAGAAGGATATCATGCTTGGTAAAATGGAGATCCTTGAAAAAGAGGAAGACCTCTAACAAGATAAATTGTCACAGTGGCAGCACCAATGGGCTCAAGCAATATTTCATTCTGTTGTACATATGGTCTCTATGAATTGGAATTAACTCAATGGCACCTAATAACAGCATACACATCCATTGTCATAGATATGTATTGCAATTTTTTTTTTTTCTAAACTATACTGTGACTTTTCTATTCATTTTCTTAATGGGCGTTTGATGAGCTGGAGTTTTTATGTCTAATTAATCTTTTTTTTTTTCTTTTATGGATAATATTTTCTACAGCTTATCTAAGAAATCTTTCTTTATTCCAGGAGCACAAAGATTTTCTTCTACATTTTTCTTCCCCTCTAGGATCTGTATAATTTTAGCTTTTACATTTCGGGCCACGATTCATCTGTAATTGATTTTTGTTTATGGTAGAAGTATAGGGTTGAGGTTTTTATATATGGATATCTAGTAGTTCCAGCACCATTCTTAAAGAAAAATGAGCCTTTTCTTTCCCCATTGAATTTCCATGGCATCCTTTAAAAAAAACACAACACAATTAAATGTACATATGTAGGTCTACTTCTGAACTGTCTATACTCTTCCACTGATTATCTAGTTGTCTATATACACATTTGCCAATACCATATTGTCTTGATTACTTTCAATCTATGAACATAGCACATTGATTTGGATTTCTTTTATTTTTCTTGGCTATATTCTCTGGTCTTGCACAATTTGCATTAAATTCATTCCTAGTATTTTAAAGTTTTGAATCCTATTATAAATAAATTTTAGAGCATTGAATTTTTAATAGTTTATCACTAGCTTATGGCATTACAATTTTTTTAGTGTCTTGGTCTTGTATTCTCTGACATTGCTAAATTTACTAATTAGCTCTAATAATTTTCTACATACCTGTTAATGTTATCTAGGAATAAAGACAGTTTTATTTCTTTTCCTATCTTAATTCCTTTATGTTCTGCCTATTATTTATGTTATTTTCCTAAGAAAGTTTTATACAGGTAGGTTTGTTATAAAAACAATATATGTTCATTGGGGAAAATGCAGAAAGGAAGAAAAGGTTCGCTTCTGGGTATATTTTATTCTGGTTTGTTTCTATATGTATTTGTTCTTGCATAATTATAGCCATACTGTGATCAGAGTTTTTCAATCTGAAAGTTACATAATACAATTCTCCATGTTGATATATGACTTTTATGGTTGTTATTTGAGTCCTGGTATGGCACTGTAAGATAAGCCCTGGACTGCTAGCTCATCAGCCAATCCTCAGAAACCCTATTCAGAGTCACTATGAGTAGGAATTGACTCAATGGCACTTAACAACAACAACAACCTTGGCTGCACAAATGTACATGAAGTAATACTCCATGTTCAGTCAACTCATCTCCTTTGGTGGTCTGTTATAGACAGTGTTGCGTCAAATATCTATGTCAGTAGTACTTTCCCCAGATCCATTCTCACAGAACTAACATTTTTTTGGGTTCATATTGTTGGTGAGAGGGCAAACTTCCCAGTTTTCCCCATTGGGAAATACCACATGAGGTAGCCTATTTTCACACTCTTAACTGCCTGTACACAAGCATTTAAAAATTGCTTATATGGTGAGCCAATGAAGGGGTCTCATTATAATTTCAACCTACTTTCCTTTGTTAGTTAGAGGCAAAGCCCTAGAGAAGAGCTGTTTTGCAGTGTGTTTATTTACTAGTTCTATTTTCCTTTAAGGGAGGGAGCAGTTCCCTTTGGATGAATCTCGCTGTGCCTTTTCCAGTGGGCCCCCTGAATGGCTTATCAGACTCTGCCAGGCTGGGCTATCCTCAAGTACAGGGTATAGGAATGATCTGAAGTTACACTTTTTGGATTGATCTTCCCATCCCCAGTACTACCCTCCTATCAGATCTTTCCTCCTGAAAGCCTCTTACATTCCTTGGTGCCCAGTTTTCAGTGCTGTTTCCTATACCAGAGAACCATGGCACTATGATAGCAGCCTCTCTCCTGTCCTGTAGACTCCTCCAAACACCATCAACTTTGTTTCCTGTCACTTGCCCTGACCGCTGCAGAGCTTTCAGGACACACTCCTAGACAACTGACCAATCAAGTTTCTATAAACTACTTAGCATTCTCTGTCTTCTGCCTTCACCCACTTGCCACATCTCCCAAGGGTATTGTAGGCTCTGGTTACACTGGCCTTGCTGCTGCTTCCCATAGGTCTCTGCTTCTTCTTCCCTCTGTACCTTGGCTCAAGAGACCTCCACCAAGAGTGGTTTCTTCACTACTGAGATATGTCAATCATATTCATTCTCTGATACTTTGTTGCCTCAGTCAATTCTTTCTGTATTTTTATGGTCCATATGGCCCTCTTTGCCATTAAATGGTTATAGCATTTATAGTGTACAGGGCATCTCTGAGAAGACCTTCCCCACCCCATCCAACTTCTGAACAAGGTAAAAAATGAAATCCAGACCACCTGGAGGAACCAGCTTAATGTGAGCTCAAATGGGCCTTCAAACTGACCCCAAAATGAGGCTGACTTTCTGCTTCTCCCTGAGTCTCATTTGTTTTGGGTGAGTGAGTCTTGAGTGTCATAGACAGTGGAGACCCATGGAAGGGAGTGCTAAGAGTAAGGAATCCACAGTTCCCCCATAATGCGTGCCCCAGGGGGAAGTACTGAATCCCATTGTATGTTATGATTTAGTTACTTTCTATGGGTCTTGTCAGCTCCATCTTAAGGCCCACATCTGTACAGTTTCTTATCCCCACAGTGATTTCAAGTAGGTGAAACAAGTCTCCCTCCTAGCAATCCCCAGTCTTTCCCATGCACACCCTCCCAAGTAAGTCTGAAATTCTGTTGTGGGAGCCTCATTTCTCTATTGATGCCAGCCTGTGTGGATGCAGACCCTATGGGGATAGACAGGGGTGTAATCACTGTTTTCAGTCAGGAGAAGTGACAAGTCCATTCCAAAGAACAGGTTTCCATGAGGGTGCAGGGTGTGAGAGCAAAATTGTCTTTAGTGCCTTGAATTAGGAGTGAGGAGAGAGATTTTACTTAGCTCCCAATTGTGCTTAGAGCTTCCTTTAAGCATTTTCTGGACTGATTGATGGGTGATTGGCTCATCCAAGACCTAGGGGAACTCAGTAGAAGATCCCATGGACAGAGCTAAGCTACAGATACCACTGCTCTGGAACACAGGACCAGCTGACTACTGCTTTCTAGAGGAATTGGAGCCCCCACACAATTTGGAGTCCACCTGGTAATGCATGAATTCCAAAGCTGTGGGTGCACACACATCATTGCACCATGTAGAGTTAAGAAAAAGATTTCTCTAAAAATAACCACTGAGGAATATTTAATTTGATAGCAAAGACTGTGACTAATCCATGAAACAGAGAGTCTGTGTGACAAGACACAGTACAATAATGGGGAGAAATTAATGTTTGACCTTTACCCAATGCAAAATTAAACAAATCTATGCTTTGCCAGCTGAGGACCCTGTGGCTCTAGGGAGGATAGTTATGAGCAGGGGGTATGGGGGTCATGGAAGAGAATTGTTTGGATAGGTGGTTCTTAGGTTTGTGCATCATGGAAATCACTCAGAGAAACAGATACCTTTTGGTGTTAGAAGGAGCTGGTGGTGAGCTAAGTGTTTACTGGTAAGAAGGGGATGTAGGAAGGCCAACCCCTAGGCGAGGGTGACCAAATGAGCTCTCAGAGGATGACTCAAGGGAGAAGAAGGTTTACCAAATGCCAGGAGGTCTTGCATTTCTGGTAAGCAATTTGAGCCAATGGGAAGGGGGAATGAAATGCCAAATCTTCCAGCCTTGGCCACTGTTTGATGATCATTTACCATGGAACCCTGGTGTGGTACTGTAGGATAAGTACTGGATCAAAGGTTGGTTTGAAATGCAAGATCGGCAATTCAAACCCACCAGCTGCTCCTTGGAAACCCCACACAGGGTTGCTCTGAGTTGGAACCGACTCTATGGCATGGCACTTAACAACAACAAGCCCTAGGTTGAGAGTTTTTCATAAACATATCTGAAAATTATTGTGGTAATATGATACGTATTACTGTAATTATTCCCACTTGAAAGAGGAAAAAATTGGGCTCAGAGAGGTTAAAATACTTGCTCAAGGTCACCTAGCTAGGAACTGTCTGAAGTTGAATGTGAATCCAGCACTGACTCCAGAGTCTTCAAGCTCTATTCCCTGGTGCTAGATCACTTGAAACTTGAAAAAGTTCAGGCTGAGGTAGGGGATGGAACAAGCTGACTGAAGGTCTAATTTTAGGAGCTCTGGTAGTGTAGTGGTTAGAATTGGGCTGCTAACCTCAGGGTCAGCAGTTCGAAACTACCAGCTGTTTCGCAGGAGAAAGATGAGGCTTTCTGTTCCCGTAAAGATTTACAGCCTTGGAAACCCTGTACAGGGTTGCTGTGAGTCGGAACCGACTCCATGGCACATAACGGCAACAAACCAGGTTGAGGAGGTCTCATAAAAAATCAACATGACACCAGGCATGGTGGGTTTTCTAGTTTGGGATCATGTCCTTGATCCTTTGTAATTTATGAGTGCAGATTATAAATTCAGATCCATCACCCTCAAGTGCTAATTGGAGAACAAAATCATTTTAGTTTCTTAGAATTGCTTTTCCTCACTGGCAACAGGGTGAGTATTGGGCCTGCTCCTCTAAGGGTTAGGGTCCTGCATGTTTTCAGTACAGGTCCAAGGTGCGTTATTTGAAAGAGTTTTTTTTTTTTTTTAACAGGTACTTTTTTTCTCATCCTAACCAAATGTTCTTCAAGGATGAGATTAGTGGTGATCCTTGATTTGATTCAGGGCCAATTGCTTCTTAGCATGCTTGGTGATGTCCTTTTCTCAGGCCCTTAGTGTGGGCAGATTTATGGGTGACAAGTGAAGTGTTGAGAACATTGTTTAAATAGTAGGTCTCACAACCCCTCACATATCCCAGAGAGTAGGTTTTCAGGGAGATAAGTTGCTCTTCTGACTCGAGACTGGGACTTGAGGGCTGGAGCCTATGCATACATGTGGCATCTTGAGAATCAAGAGGGGAATATTAGCTCAAGGAGAAGGAGACCTGGGGTAGTTCTGAGTAAAGAGTGGTGCTCTGAAAATTGGAAAATGTCCCTCTGAGCTCAGCCCCAAGGGGTTGAGCCTTTGTCTAGGCTGCTTTTTTCATCAGCCTAGGATCTCCTTGAGTAGCCTAATTTTAGGGACTGATGTTACTCATATCTTTTTTTTTTTAAGTTTTTATTGTGAATTGAGTGATAGTTTACATGGGAGAACATCAGCTCTACATTTATCCTATCGTATTTCATTTCATTGCAATGATTATAATCCTCTTCGTGCATCATCATTCAACAGCATTTGCTTCCACTCCCTCTGTTTGTTGTTTTTTTTTATACACACCGAAGTACTCAGGAATATATAACTATTCAAACAACCAAAAGGTATACCCTGCAAGCCTGCCCCCCAGCCACCAGCACACAGCCCCTCTCCCTCCTTGAGTCCAGAGCCCCAGCGGTTTCATCTCTCCACGTCATCATCTCTGCCTCCATCTCTGGCGTCACTGTTTCTCTGAGTATGGTCCCACATTCCGCTCTTCTCCCTTGATGGTCCCAGGGTTCTCTGCCCCTGGACTGCAAGATCAACCACTCCCCTCCTTTTGTTACAAAACATCTACCTTTACATTTGCAATATTCACAGTCAGTTCTGATAGCAATTATTCACTATTGAGCCACAAGCTTACTCATATCTTTTGTCTCTGCTTTTGACCTAGAGTTTGATAATGATTGGTGATCCAGTGTCATGGGATACATCAAGACCCAGGACATAGCCTGCTTCCCATCCCAGGCAGCTCTCCTCACTCTCCACTTACTTGCTGCCTCATAATATCTTGGTCACATGGGCCTTTCCATTCCTTGGATACGTCAAACTTCTTGCTTCCTACCTCCTCAAATGCTGCTTCCTCTGCCTGGAACACTTCCTCTCTTTATTTACTTGGCTGACTTGTCTGCATCATTAGGTTTCAGTTTAAGAGTCATTTCTTCCAGGAAGGCTTCCCTGACTCGTCAAACTAGGTCAGGCCCCTTGGCTGGTGCTCCCTTTGCACACTGTACTCTTCTTTCCTAGTACTTATGCCTCTAATTATAGATTTTCTTGTGTGATAATTGGTTCAGTGTCTCTTCCCCCCAACTTGATGGTAAGCTCTGTGATGAGAGAGACCATAAATCTCTTCTTCCGGGACCTCCACCATAATAGATGCTCAATAACTATTTGGAATGATTCAAATTTCTCATAATTCAAAGTAAAAAGAACAAAAAGCTGGTGGGAACAGTCTCAGTTCCCCTCTTAGTCCCAGTCCCATTGCAGTGCAGACATGGGGTGGTGGGATTACATCAAGAAAAAAAGGCTTTGTTTTGCACTTAATGCAAGTGAATTGGTGAAGGCATTTCAATTGGTTGCTTTTTAAATGTAACAGATTATCTCTGTCCTGATTTGCAATATCTGTGCTATTTTGGGCTGTTTTGTTTCTTTTTTCCTCTTTTGGGCCTATTTGTATTAGAGCACTAATTTAACCATTTGGCTATGCAGAGGCCCAATTAATATTACAAATACGGTCCCATAAAATCCACTTCTTGACATTAGAATGTTTTGTTGCTAATTACTCTCCAAGGTTTTTAATTTCAATTCCTCCTTAGTGACTTAGTGCAGAAATTCAAGGACACAGTTATTTCCCCCAAAGGAAAAGGAGAACTAAGTAATGCTAAGTTTCCATCGATTTCCCTTCCTTCCAGGGGATGGGGTATTATTTTTCATTCTATCGCCTTCTATTTTCCTGGCCAGTAACAAACAACAAACAAAAACCCCATTGAAACAAAGATATATATTTCTTGAAGAAAGAAAAGTAAGCACTCATTCACTAGTGTATTCATTGAAGAAATATTTATGGAGTACCTACTGTGTGTCAGGCACTGTCTTAATTATCTAGTGTTGCTATAACAGAAATACTACCAGTGGATGACTTCAGCACATATCTTACAGGTTAGGAGGCTAGAAGTTCAAATTCAGAGGAAGGCTTTCTTTCACTGTTGACTCTAGGGTAAGTTTCTTGTCTCCTTTCAACATCTGTGGGCTTGGCATCCTTTGGAGATCTTTGTGTTTTGGTGTCAATTATCCCTTGGGTCTAGAAGTTTCGCAGTGCAGGGCTCCAGATCCAAAGGAAACATTCTGCTCCAGGTTCTTCCTTCTTGTTAGGTTCCTTTGATCTCTACTCAGTTTTACATCTCAAAAGAGATTGACTTAATGCTTAAGGATGGATATAATCCTGTAGATTGCATTCTGCCTCATTAACATCATAGAGGTTAGGATTTACAACACATAGGATAGTTACATTGAATCACAAAATAGAGAATAATTACTTAATACTGAGAATTATGGCCTACCCAAGTATAAACATATTTTGTGGGGATACAATTCCATCCCTAAGTAACTCACAGTCTTGGTTGGCCAGTGACGTATTAGAAGATAAACAATGGATGTCTGTACTATAAGGGCTCTGTGGGGAGTGATCTTGCTATCTGGAGAAGGTGTGTGAGGGACTCATGAAAGGCTTCACATAAGGAATGGCCTTTACCAAATCAACTCACCAGGTTTCTTTCAGTGGTTGATCATTGTTGAGTCCTAGGAGATTTGTATTGAGAAGAGACTACCCCTGTCTTAGTTTCTTAATTCTCCTCTAGCAGAAATACCATAAATAGGTCGCTTTAGTGAACAGAAATTTGTTTTCTCATAGTTCAGGAGGCTAAAAGTCTGAATTCAGCATATGAGGTCTAGGGGAAACCTTTCTCTCTGTGTTGGCTTTCAAGGAAGGTCCTTTTCTCTTTTCAACTTTTATTCTTGGTTCCTTGGCAATTTTAATGTGGTGTGGTATCTATTTTCCTCCATTTGTGCTTGCTTGCTTGCTTCTGTGCCTAGTTTCTCCTTTTATTTCTTAAAAGTGATTGGTGCAAGGCACACCCTACACTGACATGGCCTCCATAATATAACAAAGAAACACTATTCCCAAATGGGATTATATCCACAGGCATATGGGGTTAGTATTGCAACACATGTTTTGGGGCACACAGTTCAATCTATAGCTACCCCTTCTAGATAAAGGGTTGATTGTAGTTCTCATGGAGTGGAGGTGGTGGTTATGTGCCATGGAGTCATTTCTGACTCATAGTGACCCTGTACTGGTTTTCCCGAAGCTGTAAATCTTTATGGGAGAAGAATGCCTCATCCTTCTCTCTGAGAACAGTTGGTAGTTTTGAACTGGTGACCCTGAGGTTAAAAGCCCAATTCATAACCACTATGCTACGAGAGTTCTACTTATGGAGTAGGTACTTCTTATCTGTTAACTCTCCTTGTTACTCATATTTTGTGGAGGTGTCTTTCTTTCCAGTAGGGACTCTATCTGTTGCTGCATGTCACCTTCCCTTGGGCTATAAAGGAGTGTCTCAGGCATAGGAAGAAGTTTGTGGCCCTGAGGCTGCTGCTGCCCATGGAGAGGAGATGGTTGTCCCATCTTGGACATGCCTTCATGTTTTTGGGGTATACAGTTCAATCTATAGCAACCCCTTATAGATAAAGTGGAAGCAACATATCAGCTTCACGTGATTGAAACCAAGGGAGCATTGGTCATTTCTCATGTGAAAGACCCTGACTAACTGCAGGGAATTTGCATTTTAATAATATTTTGAATGGGTTGGTAAAACAGGAACAGATGGTTAAAGTTTGTCATTTTAGGAAAAATAATGAAATATTGCACTGCTTAATCTGTCTCTTTCACACTCTCCCCTATTCTCTCCCTACAGCAAAGATATTCAGATGCAACTAAATCTAAAGCAAAATACTAATAATATCTTCTTAGTCACTTCAGATCTTTTCACCTGAAAGGACCCTAACTTTGCCAGTCATTTGTGTGTTAACCTACTTTGTATTAACCCTTTATTCCAATGTTGCCTTCAAAGACAACCCCAGCCCCCCTTAGGTTTTTAGAAAAGTGTTGCTTTGGGAGAAACTAAGGGTGCTGGCTGGGGGTTCTCTGCCATAAAGAAAACTAGCTCTGCAGGTGCTTTAGTAATCACAGCACACCTACGCCTTGAGGAACCCAGACAGGCAGAGATGGTTTAGGTGATATAGGTTCCTGAATCTCCCATCCAGCTGACACTGGTCATAAGTTCTGGTTGCTGGCACCTACTGATCAAGAGAAGATGGAATGTCGTTTCCATCATCTGCAGTTTGCCTTGACTCACTGTAATTTTCTGAGATCTTCCTACCATTTGGAAATCAGAGCATCCTTCCACTTGGACAGAGCAGCAGATGAGCTCAATCTCTGGGAGAGGGAAGTGAGTGCTACTGCCTTGGCACTGTTACCAGAAACTCTTGGGAGAATGAGCAGCTTGTGCCACTTGCCCACTGCTTGCCTGCTTCAGTAGCAAGCTTCCAGGATGATCCTGGATAAACATCATCTTTGTGGTCACACATTGTTTTATGAGCTGAGTCATAAGACTGGCTGGCTTCTTAAATGCTGCTGTCTGATTCTCCAGGCAGCAGAAAACAAAGAGAGAAGATATGAAGTGTATAAAGCTCATTGAGCTTTGTAGAGGACCAGTATCACTTGCAAAAGATGGTGTGGGGGAATTACCATTATAGAGTTTGCTTGTGATTTGAAAAAAGAAGAAGATGCTGTCTGTATTTCTTATATGTTGGGTTCAAGATCTGTTCGGTTATAGTATTGATAATTTTCATAGTGTTTTGTTTTACATTTTTAAAAAATCATATATCATTTCATTGTCATGGTTACAATTCCCTCCATACATCATCAACCAGCCAAAGGGTATATCCTACAAGCCTGCCCCCGGGTGTTCAGCACACAGTCCCTCTCCCTCTCAGGGTCTAGAGTCCCTGGCCACTCCATCTCTCCACATTACTGTTTCTGCCTCCATCTCTGGCGTAACTGCTTCTCTGGGTAGGGTCTCGCACTCTGCTCTTCTCTCTTGATGGTTCCAGGTACCTTTGCTCCTGGACTGCAAAGTCAATCACTCCCCTCCTTTTGCTACAAAATGTCTATCTTTACATTCCCAACCCTCACAGTCAGTCCTGATAACAATTATTCACCATTGTACCATACAGGACCTATCCCCATCTCCTTTCATTAGCCTTGCCCAGACAGATTGGATACTACTCAGTGGAGATTCTCCCTTCCTCCATGCCCTCTGGATCTAGGTTTCCTCTTGAAAGCTTGTAAGCCAGTCACTTCTTGCCTTTGTAGCCCCCCCATTTTGGATAGCTAATGTCCAACTTACCCATCCCTGTCTACTCTGCATATGGAGGGGGTGGGAATGATCCTTGCTGTAAAGATTTGTTCCCTTTCTTGAGCTACTGCATCCATAGGTGTAGATCAAGTTTATCAAATTGTGTCAGTTTACTCTTTTTTTCCTCTTCTTTCTTCTTCTAGTTGAGCTCTTATCATCCAGTCATTGAAGCCAGGTCAAGTGGGTATTATCTGCAGGTGTGGGTGTTCTTGTGCATATGCCCTCTCTTCTTATCAGCTGGATGCTTCACTCTCCACGGTAGTCGTCTGTGGCTATGTCACTGACTCTGGGCCCAGGAGTCCCCAGGTCTTGCCACACTGCTGGCCAAC
>NW_006408764.1:1255470-1275678 GCF_000296735.1 Chrysochloris asiatica | reverse complement strand
TCAGGCCTTGCTGCTTCTCTGGGTAGGGTCCTGCTCTTGGCTCTTCTCCGTTGATGGTCCCAGAGACCTCCGCTCCTAGACTGGAGAGTTAATAACTCCCTTCCTTGCTACCAAACATCTACCTTTACATTTCCAACCCTCACAATCAGTCCTTAAAACAATCATTCACTATTTACAAGCTTTCTTGTTGTACATTTTTAATAGCACCAGTGTTAACATAATTTCCTGCTGAAAACCTGATTCCTCACTCACTCACTCACCACGTTGCAATTTATCATCTGAGGTAATGAGTTCAACCTCAAAGTAGTGCCATGGTAAGTCAAACTGTTTATAGACCTCTTTGTTTCTTAAATTGTCCTAGCATGTTTATTTTTTATGTAGCGGCTCTATAAAATTTCTCAGTGAAGTTTTAATTAAGTCCAATGTGCCCATTTCAAAGAAACTTACTCTAACTCAGTTTCTGAATTTGGAGATTTGTAATTTGCTGAGATCAATTTCCCAGTTCTCTTTTCCAACGTATTTCATTATGGTCTCAGTAAACACACAGGTGGAGAATATATTAAATTCCTATTATGTGGCAGGCACTATGTTAGTCTCTGTGTGGGGTGAAAACGAATGAAGAGCAGTCCTTGTCACTAAAGAAGGAAACAGATGCTTGTCAATGTGCAAGGTAGGCACATTTCAGCTCTTGGAGGAGGTTGGGATGAGTAAGTGCTACAGGAAATGTCTTCATGGTAGAGAAAACCCATCTTCAGCTGAGAACAATCAAGGAAAGCCTTCCTGGGGAAATTGGCCTTGAGAAGGCAGGTTCTTGGGAGGGATGAGGAGGGTCTGTAGATGCTAAGGAGGCGAGAACATGGACTGAGAGTTGCTGTATGTAAAGGCCCAGCTGCTGGTGTCAGTGTGCTGTGGAGTCGGTGCCGACTCATAGTGACCCTGTACAGGGTTTCTGAGGCTGTAAATCTTTACAGGAGCAGAAAGCCTCATCTTTCTCCTGCAGAACCGCTGGTAGTTTTGAATTGCTGACCTTGAGGCTAGCAGCCCGACTCGTAACCACTACGCTACCAGAACTTCTCAAAGACCTAGCTAGAGCTAGGGAATGTCAGGAGTTGGGATGGCCCTGGGGAACTCTGAAGGAGCAGTTTCTGAGATGTGAGGGAGTCAGAAATCAGACCTTTGGGGGAGTAAGAGTCAGCTGAATTGCATTGAAATAAAGGAATCTGGAGTGGATGATTCTCCTTTGAAGTCTGATGGTTAGAGGAGAAAAAGAGATGAGGATACCAATAGGGAAAGAGTTCCTAGAACTATGAAAGGAGTCTGTGGAACAGGACAGGATTAAATGGGGGGATAGGGACAACAATAATGCAGTGCGGTTGTGGGAACCCCGAAGTTCTGGTTTCTGGCCCTCTCACTTAGTAAGTGGTGAGCCAGGGTACTAGTTAGAGCACAAGGAAGAATGTGTGCAGAGGAGGGAGGGCAGTGTGCTGAGGGTCTCTGATTTTCAGAGGCAAGCTGGAAATCAGCTCATGGCAAGTTGCGTGTGTGAGTTGTGTGTTTAGCCCAACTTCTGTGGGAGTAGAAGAGCAGGTGCATGTTTCTGCTGAAGACCGGTTCTCCTCTATGTGTCTTATGCCCTTGTATTTTAAATCAAGAAAGCAATCTAAATTTAGTACAAACAACAGGACTGTAGGGGTCTGAGAGTCATCAGATGTCCTCCTTCTCACCTTGGCTCCCATTCTTTTCCTTTTGTCTGTTAGGATTAATGCCCTTCTACCTCTGGTGTGGCGCTGTGGGCTAATGTGTCAGACTGTAAAGTTGTTTGAACTGCAAGGTCAGTGGTTCAAGCTCACCAGCTGCTCCTCGGAAACCCTATACAGGGTTGCTATGGGTCGGAATCGACTCGACGGCACTTAACAACCACCGCAACAACCTCTGAGTAGTCCTAGAGTGGGATTGCTTTCATCTGGGAATGCTGTCATCCTGGTGTGGCACCATGGGCTAATGCGTCAGACAGCAAAGTTGTTTGAACTGCAGAGTTGGTGGTTCAAGCTCACTAGCTGCTCCTTGTAAACCCTATACAGTGTCACTATGGGCTGGAATTGACTCGATGGCACTTAACAACAACAACAAGGTAGATTTAGATTGGGAACAAGAGATTAAACTTTGGGAAAACTGGCCCTGCATTCTGCTACTGTCTTACTGTCATCACATTCATGAGATGAGGGCGTAGAGCTGGAGGATGAAATAATCACAGCTCTCTTAGGTTCAGAGAGTCTGGATAGCTCAAACTCACTTGCAGGATAAACTCCCTGGGGGAAAACATTGTGGGAAGATAGTGTCACTTCATTCCATGTGGCAATCTTTCTGGACCACCTAACTACATAAATAAGAACAGCTCTTTTCTTATGTTCTGGGACAAAAAGTGTGCACCTGGCTATTGAGAAACTCAATTATTCACAGAACAGAATTTTTCCCAAATCAACCCCGTACACGGTTTCCGAGGCTGTAAATCTTTATGGGAGCAGAAAGCCTCATCTTTTTCCTGTGGAACAGCTGGTAGTTTTGAACTGCTGGACCTTAAGGTTCCCAGCCCAATTCGTAACCACTACACTATCAAAGCTCTATAGGAGCTGAGTAGCTACCAAAATAAGCCAGGTGAGCACAGTTAGGTCAGAGAGGTGTAACCAATTACAAAGGAAGAATCATCAAGATCTATTGATTGCCAGTATATTCATGGACTAGTTTTCCCTCTTATTCAACAAGAACATGGAGGTTTCAAAAAGCTCATGGAAACGTGAAATCGAAAGATAATGGAATTTCCTCATTAACATTTTGAAGACTTTTAGTATGTTCCAGGTGCTGGGCTGGGGACTCAGGTGTCAGAAAGGTGGTTGCATCCTGGATCCTGCCCTCTGGGAAATGACCTTTTTAATCATGGGAAATAGACACAAATGCACAGTTGGATTTCCAGACAAAGGGAAGGACCCAGTTGGGCTGCAGGATCAACTAAGACTTTTGGGACGAGAGCTATTGAGCAGGGCTTTAAAGAGTTTGGGTGTTCAGGAGCAATTATGAGAAATGAATGAATGACCTGTGGGTTTTTTTTTTTTTTTTTTGTTGTTATGTGGTCTTGGTGCCAGATGAAGCTGATGGGATTGGGGCTGTGAACACCATGTGGTCCAGATGGCGGTAGAAGTCTTGCACTTCTAGGGAATTCTATCCTGCTCTTTGGTGAGAGGTTGAGCTGGAGTTACAAGGTCACTTTTGTGGGTGCCTTAGAGAAACAAGAGTATGTAAGTTTCGGGAAGGATCCAGAACTGAAAAAGATGTGGGAGGCAGAGACATGGGAGGAACACAGGATTGTCATGGGTAGGTTTCCTGGAGCACAGGAGGATGCGCTTCCTTACAAGGTCCAGCGAGATAGTCAACAAATCAGGCCAAGCCAGCAAATGGAGAAAGAGGAGTCGTCAAAGATCTTGGCCAGGAGGGACCTCAGAATCCCAGGAATAAGAAGCGTGTTCCCACATTCCCCTGAGGAGACCCCATCTTGCTGGTTCCAGGGATGCATATGGTGACTCCACGGACCCTCCTACGCATGGTTAGTCATAGTACTGCAGCTGATACTGGGATGCTCAGAAAAGGTGTGTCGTTCTCTTCTCTCCCGGATCTGCCCTATTCTATCAGCATGCTTTCGACGCACTTGTGGGAGGCACGGGACGCAGCAGAGAGTGTCTGTGTTTGTGTATGTGTGCAGCCCTCCAAGGTCAGACCCCCGGTCCAGGCACAGAGAGCTGGAGGAGAGCTGCTAGGTGGGGGCGAAGGCCTGGCACCTGCTCGGCCCCGCCCCCTCCAGCGTCTGTCTTAGTGGAGGGCCCCTGCAGAACGAGGTGCCTGCCCTACCCCCCAGTCGGGTCGTCCAATCGCCTTTCGCGGATTTCCCTCCGCTGGCGCGCGGCAGCGGCGCGTGGAGGCTCGCGCGCGGGCTCGGGCTGCGCGAGCCCCCGCGCGCCGGTAAGTGGCGCATGCGCGGGCGACTTGCGAGCCCGCTGAAGCGAGCCGAGCCGCGGCGGCGCTGGGAGTTGAGCGGCGGCGCAATAGCGGTAGCGGCGGGCAGGTGGCGAGCCCTCACCCGCAACAACTGAGGCTGCCACAGACCTCCCTAGCAGCTTTGCGGCCTGAACGTGGCGGTGGCGGCATCCCGGCCGGCCTGTAAGGGATGCGCCGCTCATTGCCCCGCGCCGCCTGACCGCCCCCGCCTCGGCTTGCGGTGCGCCACAGCCGGGCCCGCGGCCGTGCCCGCTGCTCTGTCGCCCGGCCGAGTTGTCCGCGGGGTCGTGCCCGGCCCGGACATGTGGACCCCTACAGAGGAGGAGAAATACGGCGTAGGTAGGTGAGGCTCTGGCCTGGCCACTGAACGGGTTTAGGACACGCCGGCCCCGCCTCGATTCGCCACCGTGCGCCCCCGCCTCTGCCCGCAGGCTGCGCGGCCTCGGTACGGGGTGGGGGCGGGTGCGCGGCGGAAATGGGGCGCGGGCCAGGGGCGCGGAGGCGGCCTCAGGGCTCCCGGTGCGGCGAAAGCGGCAGGGGGCGCTGGCGGCGCGGTCTCGGCAGGTGCGGCCCGCGGGAGGGGTGGGCAGGGCCTGGGCAATGGCTGAGGTTTTTTGGTGTGGGGCACAGGGTAGTTTTCCCAAGAAGCCAAATTCTGGAAATCTGCGTTCTCTGCTCCAAAACCTCGGTTTTAATAATGAGTTTCTGCTCCTGAGTTGATAAACCCGATGGCTATTTATTTGGGTGCTGAAATCTTAAAAAAGAATGAAAAAACATTGACATCATTTCTACAGTTCAAAATTTTGTTGATCCGTTTTAATTTGTTTCCTTTAGTAAGTAAAAATAGTGATCTTACAACTACAACGGAGAGTATTTTTGGACATAGATTAGTGTAGAGTGTAGTGTGTTTTCCAAAAAGTCACGGTTCTGTTTATTCGAAAACCTGTTTTCACATGAGACCATTATTCCTTTTAGGATCTTCATTTTATAAGTGTTATGCTCTAAAAACGAAATGATTCTTCTAACATTCAACTTTAAAAAGAATATTCAATTAATTTAAGAGATTGAATGGTAATTTTACTTTTGTACTGTGTTTCGTGGCAGTTGCAGGATAAGAGAATTCAGCCACATTGTATTATTGTAAGTCACTTGTCACCTTGTTCAATTAGAAACAGACTTAAAATGTTGAGTGTACACATTTTTTTTTTTTGGAAGCCTGTGATGTAAAGTTATGGGTAGGGAATTTGTCCAAACAGATTTTTGTTTCACATTTTTACTGTATTTCAATCAAGATTTAGCTCAAAATTCACTACAAAATAACTTTTTAAACAGGCAGTGGTAAAGAATGTTTAGGAAAACCATTAGGTAAGTTATCGTGTGAAATTGACTCTATTTAAATTTAAAGACCTGCAAAGAGGTCTTCAGTGCTGCTAGAAAATCTCCCAGGCATAGGACTAGGCAGTGTTTTGCCCTGTTGTACTTGGGGTCCCTATGAGTTGGAACTAACTTGGGGGCACCTAACGACAGCAACAACAACAATCTCATTTTGAAAGGTAATCTTCTGAACTTTTAAATTAGCTATACTATAATAGCATAATAATGTGTGCACAAGATGGAAGTGATAAAAGAAACCAGACTCCTATAGTCTATGTTGAGAAGGAGTTGGGAAATGATGTGAGGAGTCAGGATTCACCTCTAGGGACATTTTACCCTTTCTCTTAGAGCTTTCCCTGAATACTAAATAGATTCTCTGAAATAAGGAGTTTATGGTTTATTTTCTCTATAATTTGCTCTCAGAATTCCTTAACTAGAGTAACAAGTAATTGATGTGAAACTGATCTACTGTTCTGTGGTACTTAAACGATCATTTCTTTCCTTCTGGGGAAGGAACCCTGGCGTAGTGGAGTTGCTTGAGTTCATAGCACCAATAAAGGTTTGGCTTCTCTTTATTGGTGCTGTGGACAAGTTGTTTAACATCTTTTCTTAATGAATAAATTTGGGATAAGACTTACCTAACTTAACGGGGTTCTGAAAATCAAATGAGAGCTTACCCGTGCTTAATAAATGTTAATTTCTTCTTTTCCCTTAGTATTTAGAATAATAATATCCTCAGGTATATTATAAGAAAGAGGCAATGCAAGGTAGGCATTTGTGATCTCAAAGCACTAGGATGCAATATTTGGTTTCCTCAGGAAGGTGCAATGAGTCTTTCGGTCCTAGGACTGTGGGTTTAGCTTTAGGAAACTTGTTTCCTGTGTAGGGGCACAGGCCAGGACTTAGATGTTTGCTAAATAAGAGAGGTAGCTAACTAATTGTTAAGACGTTTTCTTAGCACCTGTGGTTGAGTGCAATCCAGGTGTCTCTGTTGCCAGGTAAGGCAACCTTTCTCCTTTTTTCTGATAGCTTTCTTCTTTTGTCTTTCCATTATGGTCTAAATACTCTTTTTTTTAAAAAATATTCTTGTATAAGTTGTTTAAAACCCAGGACACATTTTATTCCCATAAACATGTTAGTACTACATTTCTAGGCCTTTTATAAAACCCAGTTCAATCTATAAAGTAGCTTACATATCATAGTTGTAATGAGAAAATAGTCAATTAAAAAATAGGATATTTCAGCTGTATTATCTGTTTAATTGCTATGAGAGCTAGTATGAAAATCCTACCATTATTTTTATTCCTGTGAGGAAATGTTTTAAAGTTTCATATTGGATTTTTATGACCAATTTGGAACACAGATTTCTATCTGTACTTACCAGCCCATATCCTTACAGCAAGAAAGAAAACGTATTCCTATTTCCAAGCAATTTGGAGAAATATGAGGAGGAGGGCTTACTTTGGCCTGATGTTAGTGGTAGAAGAAGTCCCCTGCCACAGCAGTGCAAAGAGGTTATTCTAGCTTTTCATTCATACTTGATAATATTAAGGATTTTGAGATCCTGTGTTAATACATTTTTTTAATAATACAATCTTTTTTTTTTGCCGGATCATAATATTTTAAAATTATTTGGCTTATTTGTTTAGCACTTGGTGATACTTGAGTTTCCCTTTCCCTGTAATATTCTGTGATTGATTTTGGGGCAGAAGGGACCTTACCTACTTTGAGCATCTCTGATGGACCAGTGTGTTACCCCATGTAAATTCCCAGAGCACCCCTAATGTTATCTTCATTATGTTCTTGTTAAGTACCGTTGAGTGGATTCCAACTCATAGTAACACTGGAGTGACTGGTGCGTTTGAACCACTGACCTTGTGTTTCAAACCAACATTGTGTTCTAGTACTTAGACTACAGTGCCACACAAGGCATCGAATATGGACAATGACATAGGTAATTGGAAATTTGTGACAGAAGAACTGAATTTTTTTTCTGACTGTTTTATTCTCAGGGAAATAAAAAGCAAGGTATAAAGATCCTAGTGTAGCATTGTGGGCTAATGCACTGGACTCCAGTGTCTGTTTGAACAGCAAGGTTGGTGGTTCAAGCTCTTCAGCCACTCCTTGGAAATCCTATATAGGATATAGGAAATCCTATATAGGGTTGCTATGAGTTGGAACCTACTCAATGGCACTTAACAACAGCAACAACAACAACAAAGATGCTGGGGTGCAGAAGGTGGGGAGGGAATGGATCCATGAAACCAGATCTGAAAGAATCAGTATTCACAGATTTTCATTAAATTTGTTGATAAACTCACTGAAGTACATCTTTAGTTACTTGCTCCATGAGCGAAGCCTTTGGGAGAGAATTCCATGTCTCTCTTAGAGGTAAAGGCAAAAGGCAAAGGCATTGATTAGGGGTAGAGAAGATGTATACTCAGGACTTTATTTAGTTCTGAAAAATGAGACTGTGATTCATTTTTTTTTTCCTCTTGATGATTTATGATCAGGGATTTAATATTCACCAGGGACTTCCATATCTATGTTTTCTCTTTAGCCTTATACAATAATATAACCTCTCCCCTCTTTTTTTTTTAACAGATTAGAAAGAAGCTTTAGCTCAGAGAAGTTAAGTGATATATTAGGGCCTTAAGCCCGTACATGTATTGAGTTGAGATTTCAGCCCATACTTCAGAAAGATAAAACATAGCTTCTTTCATTATACCACATTGCCTCAAAATGGAATTTGTCAGTAATGTATGTCTCTGGCTCAAAACGATGAGCCATACGCTGCAGACGTTTAAACTGCATAGTTATATTTACGGACATTTAAAAAACTATAGACTGCCTAGTTTTTACTGTTCTGCTTTGGAATGTAATGACTTACATTTATAATGAGTATAAATACAGGGCATAAGAATGTCAGAAGGCAGGTTTTTTTTGTTTTTTTGTTTTTAAACGTTCTATTGTAATTTTGTGATGGTTTACATGGGAGACGATTAGCTTTACATTCATCCTATCGTATACATTTCATTGCCATGGTTACAATCCCCTTCATGCATCATCAACCAACCAAAGGGTAAACCCTGAAAGCCTGGCCCCCGGTTGTCAGCACACAGTCCCTCTGGGTCTGGTGTTCCAGTCTCTCCATCTTTCCACATCATTGTCTCTGCCTCCACCTCTGGCGTCAGTGTTTCTCCAGGTAGGGTCCCACATTCCACTTTTCTCCATTGATGGTCCCAGGGACCTCAGCTCCTGGACTGCAAAGTCATTCACTCCCCTCCTTTTGCTACAGAACGTCTACCTTTACGTTTCCAACCCACACAGTCAGTCCTGATAACAGTTATTCACTATTGTACCCCAAGAGACCTATCCCCATCTCCTTTCATTAGCCCCGCCCAGACAGATTGATAATGCCCAGTGGAGATTCTCCCTTCCTCCGTGCTCTCTGGATCTAGGCTCCCTCTTGAAAGCTTGTAAGCTAGTCACTTCTTGCCTTTGTAAAACCCCCCCCCCCCCCCATTTTGGGTAACCAATGTCCAAGTTGCCCATCCCTGTCTACTCTGTGTATGGAGGGGGTGGGAATGATCCTTGCTGTAAAGATTTGTTCCCTCTTTTGAGCTACTGCATCCATAGGTGTAGGTCAAGTTCATTAAATTGTATCAGATTACTCTTGTTTTCCTCTTCTTTCTTCTTCTAGTTGAGCTCTGATCATCCAGTCATTGAAGCCAGGTCAAGTGGGTATTATCTGCAAGTGTGGGTGTTCTTCTGCATCTGCCCTCTCTTCTTATCAGCTGGACACTTCACTCTCCACTCTAGTCCTCTGTGGCTATGTCACTGACTCTGGGCCCAAGAGTCCCCAGGTCTTGCCACACTGCTGTCCAACCAGGTCTCCACGTGGGTTCACAGGAGTGAATGTTGTAGGGCTTAGCTCACAGAGAAGGCAGGTTTTTATACTGCCCTAAGGAGTATGTTGTGTACTATTGTCTTCTTTTAAGACGTTGTTGTTGTTATGTGCCGTAGAGTCGGTTCCGACTCATAGTGACCCTGTACAGGGTTTCCCAGGCTGTAAATCTTTACGGGAGCAGAAAGCCTCATCTTTCTCCCGCAGAACTGGTAGTTTCGAACTGCTGACCTTGCGGCTTGCTGCTCGATTTGTAACCACTAAGCTACCAGAGCTCCTTAAGACATTGTTAGTAGAGCTAAAAAAAACCAAAAAAAAAACCAAAAAAACAAAAAAACATACATTTGTTAAATGCCTAAGAGGGATTTGTTTTGGTCTCTTGTTCTGTAAGGAATCCTGGTGTGGTGCTGCAGGTTAATGCACAGGACCATAAGGTCAGTTCAAATCCACCAGTGGCTCCTCAGAAACCCTAGTCAGAATCTCTATGAGTTTAAACTGACACAATGGCACTTAAAAACAATAGTGTCTTGTTCTGTAAAGGAAATAGGAAATCAGTGTTTTTAATAGAAAAGTCAGTATGCAACACTATTCAACAGCCTGTTCGAATGTTAAAGTTGATTCTATCATGCAGTGCTATAAAATAATGTGTTTTGGAAGCATTAAACACAATTGTAAACATGACACCATTTTCTATCTAACATTTTTAGGTCTAAAGCATGACATTCTCAAAAGAATGGTCGTTAATGTTGAAAGTACTTTATTTTCATACTAGATTTTTTTCACATTGGTGCTGAATTTCAGTTTTTGAATAGTCTATATTTTGAATCTTTGTCAAATTCTTGTGTCTTTATTCTTGATTATGAGAATAAACCAAAATTATTCCCAATTTGTAACTATTGGGTATGCTCTATTAAAAATTTAATTCCAGTGTTATGCTTTTACTGTAATGAACAAACCTACTTGTGATTATGTTCCAGTCTCTTGCATACCCCCACTTGACAGATTTTGTATGGAAAAGCAATATGTATATGTTGTTGTTATGTGCTGTGAAGTTGGTTCCGACCCATAGCGACCCTGCACAGGGTTTCTGAGGCTGTTAATCTTATATATACATTTTTTCTTTTAAGCATAAATGCTCTGAAAATCTTTAAAAACGTTCATAAATACATTGCCAAATTATTTTATCTGTGGCCCAAGTACTTATAGCTGATTTGATATTTCACACATTGGGATACTCTAGTAAAGATAATTACTAGGTTGGGAAATATAATTCAGAAGCTTCCTGTTCTCCTACTTAACTATAATGGGATAAAATCCCAACCTTCTGCTTCCATCTGTTCCTCCCTTTTCCTAAAGAACTCATTCATGAGCTCTTGCTGATGGGTGAGAATCAACATTAATGAAAGAATAAGAGTTTGATAAGCACAAACTTTATAGTACAGATTTAGTAAGATGCCTCCACTAGGTGTACAGATGTATATATTTAAGGACAGTGCTCTCACTACTTTTAGGACAGTCCATTTTATTTTTGGACAGCTGTGATTAGAACAGTTTTACTTAATGAATAGATTATTGATTCCCCATATTTTCTCATGTGGCGCTGTGGGTTAATGCACCAGACTGCAAAGCTGTTTGAACTACAAGGTCGGCAGTTCAAGCTTACCAGTTACTCCTTGGAAACCCTATACATGGTCGCTATGGGTTGCAACTGACTCGATGGCACTTCACAACAGCAAATTTTCTTACTAAGTCTATGTTCTGTGACTGTATATAAATAATTTGCTTGGCAGCCCTTCATTAATGATTAAGATTTTATAATTGTTAAGAATCTTAGAGATTATATGGTTTAAAGCTCCAGAGTCAAGACTAATTGGAATAGATGACCTTCATTAAGTATTTACTATGTGTCTAGCATTTCTGTAAGGAGCTCTGGTGTAGCGTAAGTGTTTACAAGTTGGGCTGTTAACCGAAAGGTCAGCAGTTCGAAACTACCAGTTGTTCCGCAGGAGAAAGATGAGGCTTTCTACTCCCGTAAAGATATATAACCTCGGAAACCCTGTGCAGGGTTTCTTTGAGTCTGAACCGACTCCACAGCACACCACCGCCACCAGCATTTCTTTTTTTTTAGTTTAAACATCCATATAATTTCCATGTACAAGTAGGTGGTCTCCAACTTACGACAGGATTCCTTCCCGATGACTTCATCCTAAGTCAGTTTTGCTGTACGCTGAAGACTGTTTGTTAATATTGCGCTTTATTATCAGTACCTTTATAAATCTTATCTTTGTCTTTGAGAGTTGCCATGAGAAAGGTTATCAGCAAATTATACGACATTGTATGGAGTACATATTACTAACAAGATGTACAAAACAAGAAAACAGAGTCATAAGAGCAGTTCATCCTAACTCGAACATGTCATAAGTCCGGGACTACTTATCCTACCATCCAGGCCCTACTACATTTTCACGCTGACTTGTCAAAATCTATCCTTTCTCCGTTTTTGAACTTAAGGGCACTAGAAGACACTAGCTGTTTCTTGCTGTAGGTTACCTGAGACTTTAGGTTCTGCCAATCCTTCCCTTCAAATCTTCACCTGATAGAAGTGACGATCACTTCAGCAGAATTCAGGACTCAGAAAACCAAGAAAACAGAAATCATGCATAAAGAGCTTGCCCACATTAAGCAACCTTAGAGTCTATGAAGAAACAGAAAATTACAGAAATGTTTTTCTCTACATTAAACCTAATTTTCAATATGAAAATTATTAGACTGCCCCCAGATAGTTTAAGAACCCCTACTCTCATGTTGGAACATTATTTCATAGGTTGCACCTGCAGACCAAAATGAACTAGTTTGAGCTTTGTGCTTCCTTGCAGGAAGGACCCCTGGGCAGCAACGAAAACAGCTGCTGCAGGACCCAGAGGTTGACCCCGGAAGGCTCAGAGGTTGGAACATTTTAAGCTCCAGGACAGTTTTCAGCTAGACCCAATGATAAAAGCTAAAGTTCAACTACAGCAGCTTCTGTCCACTAAAGAACTGTAACTTTGCCCTTAGTCCCTTGTAGATGGCCCTTTAAGATTTGAGCTGCTATGTTAGCCAATCAACACAAAAGCCTGTTTATTCTACTGGGTAAAACTGCAGTCTCCTTTGTTGGAGGAACCTGTCCTGGTAACACAGTCTTGACCTGCTCCTCGCTTGATCCCCTCTTTAACAGCGATCCAATCTCTGTGTTTCCACTCACACTGAGCAAGACCTGGGCTGGCATCATTAAAAAGAGAATCTTTTGTGTTAACCATATGTAATAACACTCTTGAGCCAGTAACTTTGTCTCAAAAATAGGCAACAGGTTTTAAATAACTTGGAAGCTACTTGTTATATAAGGTCATCCTCTTAGAAAAGCCCAAGTTCTTGCTCTCTGTTCAGTTCTCAAAGATAAGTTTCAGTCCCAGAAAGTTGATCCCAGCATTTCTATATTATTATTCATATTTGCTTTTTCAGCCTTGTCTGCATATATGCTTGTACTTTACACTTTAGTCAGTCAACTTTTTTTCTTTTTTAAATGTTTTATTGTGAATTATGTGATAGTTTGCAAGGGAGAACATTAGTTTTACATTCACCCTATCATATATAGTTTCACTGCTATGGTTACAGTCCTTTCCATGCATCATCAACCAACCAAAGAGTATACACTACAAGCCTGCCTCCCGGTTGTCAGCACACAGCCCCTCTTCCTCTCTGTGTCTAAAGCCCCTAGCTGCTCCATCTCTCCACGTCATAGTCTCTGCTGCTGTTTCAGGCATCACTGCTTCTCTGGGTAGGGTCCTGCTCTCCACTCTTCTCCCTTGATGGTCCCAGCGACCTCCACTCCTAGGCTGAAAAGTTAATCACTCCCTTTGTTGCTACAAAACGTCTACCTTTACATCTCCAACCCTCACAAGCAGTCCTGATAACAATTATTCACTGTTGTATCACAAGAGACCCATTCGCATTTCATTTCATCAGTCCCGCCTAGACAGATTGGATACTACTCAGTGGTGATTTTACCTTCCTTCGTGCCCTCTGAATCTAGGTTCCCTCTTGAAAGCTTGTAAGACATACACTTCTTGCCTTTGTAGCCCCCCCCTCCACCCCCAATTTTGGCTAGCCGTTGTCCAAGTTTACCATCCCTGTCTACTCGGTGTATGGAAGGTGTGGGAATGATCCTTGCTGTAAGGATTTGTTCCCTCTTGTGAGCTACTGCATCCATAGGTGTAGATCAGGTTCATCAGATTACTCTTTTTCCCCTCTTCTTTCTTCTGGTTGAGCTCTGATCATCCAGTCATTGAAGCCAGGTAAAGTGGGTATTATCTGCAAATGTGGGTGTTCTTGTGCATATGCCCTCTCTTCTTATCAGCTGGACACTTCACTCTCTACTCTGGTCCTCTGTGGCTATGTCACTGACTCTGGGCCCAAGAGTCCCCAGGTCTTGCCACACTGCTGGCCAACCAGGTCTCCACCCTGGTTCACAGAAGTCTTGAACATTGTAGGGCTTAGCTTGCAGCTTCATTGCTGTTTTTCCCTCATTTCCCCTTATCGGTGACGAGCATGGTCACCAATCAGAGTGTGTAATCCCATTGAGTCTTAGTCTTGGAAGGGGGTTTACACTGAGGGGACCCAACCACTTGCTTTGATGTCTCCTGGGCAAGCAACTTGCTTGTTCTTAGTCAATCCACTTTTGCAACGTCCCCCTCTCTTGAATTATTTCTACCAGCGTATGGACTGTTTGCTGTAGTCCTGGTATGGCACAGTAGTATAAGCACTGGACTGCTAACCTCAAAGCTGGCAGTTCAAATCCACCATCTGCTCCTTGGAAAACTTGTTGTTGTTCTTAGGTGCCATCAAGTCATTACTGACTCATAGAGACCCTACCCTATGCACAACAGAACAAAACACTGCCTGGTCCTGGGCCAACCTCACAATCATTGCTATACCTTAGCCCATCACTGCCACCACGGTGTCAATCCATCTCGTTGGGGTCTTCTGCTTTAGCAAATATGATACCCTTCTCCAGTGACTGGTCCCTCCTGACAATATATCTGAAGTATGAGAGGTGAAGTTTGGTCATCCTGGCTTCCAAGGAGCACTCTGGCCGTAGTTCCTTCAATACAGATTTTTTCTTTTTTTTTTGGCAGTCCATAGTACTTTCAATATTCTCCTCCAACACCATAACTCAAATTCATCAGTTCTTCTATGGTCTTCCTTATTCACTGTCCAACTTTCGCATGCATATGAAGTTATTGAAAATACCATGTCTTAGGTTAGGCACACCTTAGTCCTCAAAGTATGTTGCTCTTCAACACTTAAAAAAGGTCTTGTGCCTAATGCAATATGTCAGTTGATTTCTTAACTACTGCTTTCATGAATGTTGATGGTTGATTTAAGCAAAATGAAGTCTTTGACAACTTCAACTTTTTCTCCATTGATATGGATGTTATTTATTGGTTGCTATGAGTTAGAACCAACTTAACATCCCTTAATAACAACAATAACCATTTGCTAGGATTATTTGCTACCCATTATGCTTTGAAATGCTAGAAAAATGAACAAATCAATCTTGGAAGAAATACACTCAGAATGTTCCTTGGAAGTAAGGTTGACAAGACTTTGGCTTGCTTACTTTGGACATATCATTAGGAAAGACTATCCCCTAGAAAGGGACATCAGGGACAGTAAGTAGAAAGTCAGCAAAAATGAGGGAAACTCAGTGAGATGGATTAACATAGTAATCACATCAATGGACTCCAACAAACCAATGACCGTAAAGGTGGTACAGGACTGGCATTGATTTGTTCTCTTAAAAATAAGGGGACCATGAGTTGGAGTAGACTACGGCAACTACCAGCAACAAAACATTTCTTGTTCTATACCTTCTGTACTATAAATCATATTTTTGTTCATATTATTCCTTCTATTATGGGGTATTTTTACCCATTTTTTCAGTCTTATGAATTCTTCTTGTCAAGGCTCCTTTCAAATATTGCTGTTTTTGTAGATCCTTTTCTAGAACCCTGACCATATCCCTTTTCATCTTTACCAGATTTATTTTATTCTTTTGACTCTTGTAATATAGTGAAAACTTGTAAGAGCTGGAACTTGGGGGGACAGCCTCATTTTTTTTGGGTCTTGTAAGTTTTCTATCTCTGGGTGCAGTTTACCACTTTTTCTGTTGCTTATTTTAGTGGAAAATATTTCATTTTCCTATCGGACAAATTTCTGCTTTATACAGGTTCCAGCTTTTACAGGTTTTAATGTGATTTGTGCCCTATAAATGCATACATGCATATCCACTGTTGTTAAGTGTGTTCTGATTCATAGCTACCATATAGGACAGAATAAAACTTCCCCATGAAGCTTTCAAGGCTGTGGAAGCAGGCTGTGATAATTTTCTTTTGTAGAGTGACTGGTGGATTAAAACCTTAAACCTTTTGGTTAGCAGCTGAATGCTTAACCATTGTGCCAATAAGGTTCCTTGTGTACTGTATAGTGGTGTGTTTGTTTTATTCTGTTCATTAATGTCTTTACAACTTTCGACTTTTGGTCTGCAGTACCACATACATTTAAAATTGTTACCCGTTATGTGTATATATGTACATAAGTACATATACATGTTTATTTATATATAACAAAGTTAAAAGCTTCATGATGTATTACTTTTACTATAATTCTATAGAGTGTGCTGATATTTTCTATTCATTCCTATGTTAGTAAAAATATTGATGGCAGTTCCTTGATTTTGTGACCCATTGTTTTTTTTTCCAAAAAACCAAGTTGATGAAAATTCAATGTGAAACTTCACTTCCAATTTTTAAATTATGCAAATATAGGACACCTCTTAAAATACAGGTTTCGTTTTCTCTCAGGAAATACTTCTCACAACCATACAATGATAATCAAAGCATTTATTAAATTTACATGCTGAGCCATACTCTCAGTTTTCAGAATTCAGCTGTCAATCATGATTCTGCACCAGGGCCACCAGTCCGTGATTTCAAATAGTTGTAGATTTTCTCAGTTAAGTGGAACAAACTCTTCTTTAAAGGTGACAATCGTCTCCACATAAAACCCTTTCAGGTAGTTCAACTGTTGAGACTTCTTTTTGCTCTCCATCTGGGAGCTTGCTAGTGTTGTGGCCTAAAAATAACAAAGAGCCCATCAAGGTCCAGGCTTAGCACCGTCTAGAGAAGACCTGGGGGGGGGCGGGGGGAGCGGCGGGCTCCAAGGCCCAGTGAGGAGGCGGGTCTTCCCTGTGACCCATTGTTTTAAAATACTACTTTAGGCTATACCTTCTTTAAAAGTTGGGAATGTGCTAAATTTATCTTTGTGTCCTTGGTAGATTATAACTTAATATGAGGTATGTAAAAGATTTTATATAAACATTTGTAGCATTAAATTGGATATTTTTATTAATGTGGTATAAAACCTGTTTCCTGGAGGTTTTTGAGCTGTCATTTTGCAAAAAATAAATGACATCAACCATTCTTCCCACACTCTCTGCTCAAATGGTATAGATAATTAATTTCAGTGGCCACATAGAATTCAAAAGACAATATGGAAAGTAACAGGGTTTATTAGGAAAGTTAACAGTTTATAAGTCAGGACCAGGAAATATACAGGGCACAGTTCTTTTAGTCAGGAGAGCCTGTCTTCAGCCCTGGCCACAGACAGGCCTCTATTTGCCCAGATAAGGTTAACAGAGCTCTTTTAGGCTTCTGATAAATGCCCATGAGACATACCACTCTTTGTTAAGCCTCAGCCTGAAGGCACGTGAGTCTAGCAAAACTACACTCCCTGTTAAGTTCCTGGAGGCACCCTACTCTGCAAGCAAGCCTTCTACTCAAAATCACTCAGCTTTACTTGCTCTGTAGGCTTGGAAGCCCCTTGCTTTGTCTCGTGTTTTGGCTGTTTGTTCTGCTGCTGTTGCTGCTCATATGCCACTCCTGTGGTGTCACAGCTTTCTGTCTCTGGGTCCAGGAAGTTCAATGCACAGGGATCTGTGGGTCCACAGGATACTCTCCACTCCTGATTGTTCTTTGATGGTAGTGAGATACCCTTTCCAGTAGATGGCTCATTTTAAACCCACATTAGAGTTGCAAGTTTTTATAATAACAATTAACTCTCTTAGCACTCACAATGGAATCATGTCATCTTATCTAGCCGAGCAAAAAATAGTATGTAGTTGATTACATATTGGGCTGCTAACTGCAAAGTAAGCAGTTTGAATACAACAACTGCTTCAAGGGAGTAAGATGATACTTTCAGCTCCCATAACGGTTTATAGCTTTGTTACTATGAGTCAGAACTGACTCCACAGCACTCAGCAGCCGGAGCAGCAGCAGAGCAAAAACATTGTTTGGTGGGGTTTTGGTAGAAGAGCCATATGTTCATTGTACTGCACATTTCATGCTAATCGCCTACTGTAAGTTTATAACAACTACTTTGTAGATCTTTTGTCCTCTGAACTGAAGTCAAGTTATAGTTCTGTTATAGATTAAATTGTGTCCCCCAAAATACAAGAGTACTTCTAAAAATTTGTGGGAAAATGGAATTAAAAAAGATGTTATTTTTCCATGAACTTTTTGAAGTCCCCTCTTGTTGTTGTTTAGTGTCATTGTGTTGGTTCTGACTCATAGCGACCCTGCATAGGGCTTCTGAGGAGTGGCTGGTAAGTTTGAACTGTAGACATTGCAGTTCAAACTGACTTTATGGTCTAGTGCTTATCCTACAGCGCCACACCAGGGCTCCATAAGACACATAAGGGTCCCCCTCTTATGTGTTGTAAATCCTAGCCACTGTGCCTGTGATTATACTTGGAAATGGGTTGCCTTTGTTACTCTAATGAGACGTAATTAGTATTAGGGTATATATTGAGTCAATCTTTTTGAGATATAAAAGAGATTAAACCAGCAAGTGAGAGAAGAGCAGAGATGGGAAGAAAGATGCAAAGCCATCTGAAGATTGCCCAGGAGCAGAAGCGCAAAAGAGATAAGGACCTTCCTCCACAACTGCAGAGAGAAAGTCTTCCCCTAGATTCAGAGCCATGAATTTGCCCTTTTAGATTTCTGAATTGTGAAAAAATAAATTTCTGTTTTTTAAAGCTCCCCATTTATGGTATTTCTGTTAGAGCAGCATTAGATAATAAGACAGTCTCTTTCATCCTGAACTGTACAATTGTTAAACAGAAACATAAAAATTTAGTTTCTTTTTTAAGCATTTAATATTTGCTCATCAGTGCAACCTGTCAAGTCTTTTTGATGCTTAAGTTTGTGATCCCACATATTATCTTGCAGCTTTATTTACACATTTGGTAAGACTGTCTTCTGTCTTTTTCCAAGTGACCAATAAAAATGTTGAACAAGACAGGAAATAATTTTATTGTCTGGGGGAAAGTGTCAAATGTATAAACAAGTAGACTTTGCTATGTCATGTTTTGACTGAAGATTATCTGGAGAGCTTAGTGAACAGTTTATAGCAGTGCTAACTCTGCCACCACTGTAAAGCTGACAGTGCTTGGATATAGGGTGGGGCTCTTGGTCATGTTATGCCCAAGGTGTTGTAGCAGTGAAGAAAGATGCTGCTAAGAGGGTTGCATGGCCTTATTTTTAGGCATGGGGAGTGTGTTATTTAGTGCTACTGTAATAGAAATTCCATTTATCTTCTCAAAGTTTAGGACACAAGAAGTCTGAATTTAGCTTGCTGGCTCTATTGTTGTTATTGTTAAATGCCTTTATGTCAGCTCTGAGTCATAGTGACCCTATATAGGATTTCCAGTGAGTGGCTGGTGAGTTTGAACTACCGACCTTGTGGTTCAAACTGACCTTGTGTTCCAGTGTTTGTCCTACAGTGCTGATTCAAGATACATCCTACAGTAATTATCAACATAATAAAGACAATCCATAATCCCAAATAGAATTATAACCACAGACATTATTGTTAAGTGCTGTCTAGTTGGTTCCAACTCACAGTGTTCCTTACAGGGTTTACGAGGAGTGGCTAGTGAATTTGAACTGCCGACCTTGCGACCCAGTGCATTATCCCATAGTGCCACACCAGAACTCTGACATTGTTGTTAGGTGCCATGAAGTAGGTTGCAGCTCCTTCTGACTATGCACAGCAGAATGAAACTACCTGATACTGTGCTAGCCTCACAGTTGTTATGTTTGAGCTCATTGTTGTTGTCACTGTGTTAGTCCATCTCATTGGGGGGGTGTTCATCTTTTTTGATGACTCTTGGCTTTACCAAGCATATGCTCTTCTCTAGGGACTCGCCCTCCTGACAGCATGTTCAGAGTTTTGAGACACTAAGGAGCATTCTGGATGTACTTCCAAGACAGATTTGTGTGTTCTAACAGTTGATGGTACTTTCAGTATGCTTCACTAACACTGTAATTCAAACGCATTGATTGTTCTCCACTCTTCCTGATCCATTGTTCACCTTTAACATGCATATGATGTTGTTGTTAAGTGCCATTGAGTCGATTCTGACGCATAGTGACCCTGTATAGGGTTTCCAAGGAGCAGCTGGTAAGCTTGAGCCACCAGCCTTGCAGTTCAGATGGCTTTGCATTCTGGTGCATTAACCCTCAGCGCCACAACATACATATGAGGCGATAGAAAATACTGTGGCTTGGGTCAAGAGCACCTTAATAGTTAAACTGACGTCTTTGTTCTTTTTCAACAGATTTGCCTAATGTATTACGTCTTGATTTCTAGACTACTGCTTCTATGAATGTTGATTGTGGATGCAAGCAATTTTTTATCCATTTATCACTGATGTTATTTATTGGTCCAGTTGTGAGGATTTTTGTTTTCGTTACATTGAGGTGCAGAGTCTTGGTATGGTG
>NW_006408764.1:1253975-1255135 GCF_000296735.1 Chrysochloris asiatica | reverse complement strand
CCTTTCCTGATTTTATATCACTCAGATTCCCTGTGTTCAGTTCTAATTGCTGTCTCTTGGTGTATGTACAGGTTCCTCATGACACAATTAAGTGTCCTGGGTTTCTCATTCTTAGTAGTGTCATCCATAGTTTGTTATGATCCACACAGTCAAATGTCTTTGTATCATCCATAAAGCATAAGTAAACATCTTTCTGGTATTCTCTTCTTTCAGCTAAGATCTGTCTGATATCAGCAATGATATTCCTTGTTCTATGTGCATCTGTAGGCTGCACATATTTGTACCCATTTTAAAGAAAGGGGACCCAACATAACGCGGAAATAATCTGTGTGGAAAGAATTGTTGGAGAAGTTCACTATCATCAGCCAAAGCAATGCCAGAGGCCAACTGTGAAGCAGACCATTCTATTAATTGCTTATATGTAAATTTAGGCTAAAGCTGAAGAAAATTAGAACAAATCCATGAGAGCCAAAGTACAACCTTGAATAGATCTCACCTGAATTTAGAGACCACCTCAAGTTCAGATTTGATGCACTACCAGAAGAGCTCTAATATGACATCAAGAATAGCATACATGAAGAAAACAAAAAGTCATTAAAAAGATAACAAAGAAAGAAAAGGCCAAAATGGATGTCAAAAGATACTGAAAATTGTTCTTGAGCGTAGAGTCTAAAGCCACTGAAAGAAATGAGGAAATAAAAGAGCTGTTCAGAAAATTTGGAAGGGCAGCTCCAGAAGACAAAGTGTAAAGTATCATAATGAAATGTACAATGACCTGGAGTTAGAAAATCAGAAGAGAAGCACATGCTCAGTATTTCTCAAGTTGAAAGAACTAAAGAAAAATTCAAGCCTTGAGGTGTAATATTGAAGGATTCTACAGGAGAAAATTGAGGCTTTCTATTCCCATAAAGATTTACAACCTCAGAAACCCTATGTGTTGTTGTTGTTGTCAGGTGCCATCGAGTTGGAACCGACTCATAGCGACCCCATGCACAGCAGAAAGAAACAATGTCTGATCCTGGGCCAGCCTCACTACCGCTGTCACATTTGACGCCATCAATGATGGCTTCTAGCTGATCAATCTCGTTGGGGGTCTTCCTCTTTTTCTCTGACCCTCCATCTTACCCAGCATGACATCCTTCTCCAGCAACTGTTCCCTC
>NW_006408764.1:1250139-1251990 GCF_000296735.1 Chrysochloris asiatica | reverse complement strand
TATTGTGAATTGAATGAAGGTTTACAGAGCAGATCATCCATTTTACATTCAACGTAAGTATTTTGCTTCTTTACATGGTAACAATCCCCTCCATGTACCAACAATTGACAGTTGTTGTTGTTGTTGTTGTTGTTGTTGTTGTTGTTAAGTGCCGTCAAATTGATTCCTACCCATAGCGACACTGTATAGGGTTTCCAAGGAACAGCTGGTGAGCTTGAACCATTGACCTTGAAGTTCAAATGACTGGCAGTCTGACACATTAGCCCACAAAGCCACACCAGGACTCCAGCAGTTGACAGTATTTACCTGTATTTACTTTATCTGTTTTGTTCCTCCCTGTGCCTGCCACTGCCTTCATCTTTCCTCTGCTAACCTGCCTCTTGCTGTGTATTACCTGCCCTGTCACCCGTGTTTACATGTGTTTCCCTCTAACCTGTGAATAATTTTCTCTCCCCTCCACCCCAAACCATCGTAGAGAAACAAGGATATTTTTGCTGACATCTAATGGATCTTGAGTAAAGGCAGAGAATACCAGAAAGACGTTGTGCTTTATTGATGATGCAAATGTATTCAATTGGATGGATTAAAACAAACTATGGATAGCATTGTGAAGAATGGGTATTCCATTAATTCCATGACAATTGTGTCATGAGGAGCCTGCTCATATTTTAAGAGGCAGTTGTTAGAACAGAACAAAGGGATGCTGAATGTTTTAAAATCAGAAAAAATTTACAACAGGGTTATATCTTATCATCATACTTATTCAATCTGTATGATGAGCAAATAATCTGAGAAGTGGATTATATGAAGAAGAATGTGGTATAAAGATTGGAGGAAGATTTATTAACAACCTGCAATATGCAGATGACACAACCTTGTTTCCTGGAAGTGAAGAGGACTTGAAATACTTAATGATGAAGATCAAAAGCAACAGCTTTCCGTATGGATTGAAGCTCAGTTTAAAAACAAAAATCTGACTTCAGCAAGATGCCAGATGAGGCAGATGCATTACACTGACCGTCTACAACAGTGATGTGAGAAACCAAATGAAACAGACATAGATGAAAATCCTGGAACGCTAAACTGAAGAGGAAAGGATAGAGAAGTGGATTGAGTGCTTCTTGGGTGCGTAGAAACTGAGTAGGAATGGCGAAAAAGGGAGATTGATGCAAGCAACCATCTTGAACTTTTGTGAGCAGCTTTAGTGATAGTAGGTGGCCTGGCAGAGCAGATTCACATAGGTGACAGGGAAGGTGTGATTCCTTCTTTTCCTCCAGTGACCAGAGATGTGGCTAGCTTTCACCCTCATCCACCCCCTGCACAGTTCCTGCTCTCTGGGAGTTCAGAGTTGTGTGATTATGAGCCACAACAGTCTGAGACAGGGGCTGACTGCTTTAGTTCTTGAATTGAGGTGCTTCATCTACAGAACCTGTCAAACCACGAGACCAGTATTAACCTAGTAGAAACCCTTATAACCATCTACCATGTCCTCAGTTGCCCTCTGGCCCTAACAGACACTGAAACCAGCTCTATCAAGGGCCTCCACAAGCTACTACTGGATTGAATGCCCTTGACCATAGATGACACCTAAGCTTATTGGAACTTCATCAAGGGCCAGGAACTATGTTATTATATCCCTACTGTACCCACCTTGTGAGCTTCTTGACTGGCAGGAGCCCTCAGATTGTTCCTTTCATTGCCCAATGTTGTTGTTGTTAGGTGCCATCAAGTCAGTACCGACCCATAGTGACCTTGTGCACAGCAGAACAAAACACTGCCTGATCCTGGGCCAACCTCACTATTGTTTCCACGCTTGAGTAGCATCGATGCTGCCACGTGGCCATTCCATCT
>NW_006408764.1:1246117-1247704 GCF_000296735.1 Chrysochloris asiatica | reverse complement strand
TTGTCATTTCCAGCATAGTAAACCATGTGGTTGTCAGATTCAGAATGGCCAATACCAGTCCATTTCAGCTCACTAATGCCTAAGATATCGATGTTTATGCGTTCCAGTTCATTTTTCACAACTTCCAGTTTTCCCAGATTCATGGGAAGGGATTGTAACCATGGCAAGGAAACGATGTATGATGATATATTGTGCCCAATACCTGCACTAATTTTTCTGGGTTTTGGTTTTTTCCCTTAGTTGTTTTGTTGTTTATTCTTTCTTCTTTTTTTATTCCCTTGAATTTTATATTTCCTCTGCTTTTGTTTTTCCTTCTTCTGCTTTTCATTTCTCCTCTTTTATTTATTTCTTTTTGAGCTTTCTCTACAAATTTTTACTCTCTCTTTTCATCTTCCTTCTCTAGGTTTTCTAAGTTTAAAAAGAAATTTGTCTCTTAGCTTTTTATTCTATAGCTGCATTTTCTGTGTCCTCTCTTCTCTTTTTTGATATGTAAGCAAAATAATTTCATTCTAGTTTATTAAGATTTATACTTGGAACAGAGTGTGTGTTTTTTATCAGGTTCTTTTGGTTACAAATAACATTCTCTAAGTAAACCCCAAACCAGTGTCATTTATGTGAATTCTGACTCATAGGGTCCTTACAGACAGAGTAGAATTGTCCCATAGGTTTTCCAAGACTGTAATTAAAAATTTTATTTTATTTTTTTAATGCTTTATTGTGAATTATGTGATAGTTTACATGGGAGGACATCAGCTTCACATTGATTTAATCATATATCGATCGTTTCCTTGCCATGGTTACAATCCCTTCCATGCATCATGGATCAACCAAAGGGTATACCCCGCAAGTCTGCCCCCCTGTCATCCACATACCGCCCCTCTTACTCTCCAGGTCCAAAGTCTTCAGTCTCTCCATCTCCCCACATCATCGTCTCTGCCTCCATCCCTGGCATCACTGCTTCTCTGGGTAGGGTTCTGTTCTCTGCTCTTCTCCTTTGATGGTCCCAGGGACCTCTGCTCCTACGGTGTAAGGTTAATCACTCCTCTCCCTTTGCCCCAAAACGTCCACCTTTTCATTTCCAGCCCTTATAATCAGTCCTGATAACAATTATTCGCTATTGTATCGCAGGAGACCTATCCGCATCTCCTTTCATTAGCCCTGACTATGCAGAATGGATACTACTTAGTGGAGATTCTACCTTCTTCTTGCCCTCTGGGTCTAGGTTCCCTCTTGAAAGCTTGTAAGTCAGTCACTTCTTGCCTCTGTAGGCCCCCCCCCCCCAATTCTGGGTAGCCAGTGTCCAAGTTTCCCATCCCTGTCCTCTCCGTGTGCTTCCATAGATGTGTGTAAAGTTCATCAAATTTTATCAGATTACTCTTTTTTCCCTCTTCTTTCTTCTTCTGTTTGAGCTCTGATCATCCAGCCATTGAAGCCAGGTCAAGTGGGTATTATCTGCAAGTGTGAGTGTACTTATGCATGTGCCCTCTCTTATCAGCTGGATGCTTCACTTTCCACTCTAGTCCTGTGTGTCTATGTTGCTGACTCTGGGTCCAAGAGTCCCCTGGACTTGGCACACTGCTGGCCAAC
>NW_006408764.1:1242034-1244172 GCF_000296735.1 Chrysochloris asiatica | reverse complement strand
ATGCAAATTTTGAAACAATACAAACCTTCAATTAGAAATCCAGAAGATTATTATGAAGAATGGATAATACATTGAAAGGGCAGAGGAGTAGATTTGAAGCAATGAGAGCCTGAATTAGTGAGCTTGAAGATAAATCTCTCAATAGTAATATGTTAGAAGAAAAACAAAAAAAAAAAATTGAAAAAATTTGAAGAAAGCCTAAGAGTTATGTGTGACATTATGAAGAGGAATAACTTATGGGTGATCGGAATTCCAGAACAGGAAGAGAATAAAAAGCACAGAGAAAATTGTCAAAGAGTTTTTGGAAGAAGACTTCTCTAACATGAAAAATAAGATAAGCATAGAAGACTAACAGTATAAAAGGTGAGAAGATAAGCATACAAGAAGCTGAGTTAATCCTAATAATACAGATCCCCAAAGAAGACTACCAAGATACAGAAAAACTAAAGACAAGGAGAGAATTCCGAGAACAGCTCCGGAAAAACGAAAGGTTACCTACAAAGGAGAACCAGTAAAGAATAAGCTCTGATTTCTCTGCAGAAACCATGTAGGGAAGAAGTTTATGGGATGACATTTACAAAACTCTGAAAGAAAAAAAAAATTGCCAACCAAGAATCACATACCCAGCCAAGTGGTCCTTCAAATATGATGATGAATTTAGGACATTTCCTGATAAACAGAAATTAAAAGAATTATTAATGACCAGACTAGCTTTACAAAAAATGCTAAAGGGTTTTCTTTGGACTGAGAACCAGCAATAGGTTACCATACATGACAACACCACCCAGAACTCAATCCAGATATAGAGGTATTTAAAGTAAAACAAACTTACAAGACTGAAAATAGGGGACCAGAGATATAAATTTTTAATGAAATCAGCTACAAAATAAAAAGAGGGAATAGTGTGGATATTGAACTTTAAATTATAAGGAAGTCAAGTAAATTTCAAGATAAAACAGGCTGTTTTAAACATTGAAAAAATGAATAAATTACAGGGTAACCTCAAAGAAAATTAATACACTTGCACATCAAAATGAAAAAAGAGAAAAACTAGAAAGATTTAATAGACATTAACACAGAAATGAAAATGAGAACCCAAAACAAAATGAACTCAGCGCAGAAACTTATTTGGAACAAATAAACAGATGAAATAGTTTCTGCTATATTCTACAGAGAATCTTATGTACACGATTAACCAGTGTGCTCTTTGGCAAAATTGAGAATGGCTTAATTATACTTTGACTTTAGAAATTTCATTTTGAAGGACAATAATTGAAATGATTAATCTTGGCAATTGGTATGATCACAGTTTCATAATTCTTCAAAGGTTTTATGTTCCATATACTTTGTTGGAAGCTATTAGATCTGTGATATTCAATATCTGAAGAAAAATTTTTTCATCTTTAATTTACTTGTTTGTCAGTTTGTCATACTGTGGTGGTTTGTGGTAGCTATGCCACGGGTATTTTAAATACCAGCACCAGCAGGGTCATCTATGGTGGACAGGTTTTAGCTGAGCTTCCAGATGAAGATAGACTAGGAAAAAGGAGAAATGGATTACTTCTGAATATTTAGCCAATGAAAACCTTATGAATAGCAGTGGAGCACTGTCAGCACAAGATTATTGAATATTGAACATGATGATGAACATCAGAATATTGTCAGCTATAGTGCCGGAAGATGAATCCCTCAGGTTGGAAGGTATTCAAAATGTGACTGGAGGAAGAGGCGCTGGAGGTGCTCACTCATCTATGCCAAGAAATTTGGAAGACAACTACCTGGCCACCTGACTGGAAGAAATCTGTATTTGTGCCCATTCCAGAGAGAGGTGGTCCAGTGGAATGCAGAAGTTATTGGACAATATCATTGATATCCCATGAGAGCAAAGTTTCACTAAAGATAATGCAAAAAATGGCTGCAACATACACTGACAGAAAACTTGCAGAGATTCAAGCTGGATTCAGAAGGGGATGGTGAATGAGGGACATCATTGCTGACATCAGATAGATCTTGGCTGAAAGCAGAGAATACCAGAAAGATGCTTACCTGTGCTTTATTGACTACACAAAGGCTTTTGATGGTGTGTATCATTGTACAGGGTCGCTATGGGTCGGAACCGACTCGACGGCACTTAACAA
>NW_006408764.1:1239807-1241516 GCF_000296735.1 Chrysochloris asiatica | reverse complement strand
AAGAAATCAAATGACGTATTGCCTTGGGAAAATCTGCTGCACAGATCTCTTTAGTATTCAAGAGCAAAGATGTCAGCTTGAGGACTAAGTTGCTCCTGGCCGAAGCCATGGTATTTTCAATACCCTCATATCCATGTGAAAGTTGGACAGTGAATAAGGAAGTCTTTAAAATAATTGATGCATTTAAATTATGGTGTTGGAGATGAATATTGAAAGTACCGTGGACTGCCAACAGAACAAATAGCATCTGTATTAGGAGAAATACAACCAGAGTGTTCCTTGGAAGCCAGGATGGCCAGTTTTTGTCTCTCTTACTTCAGACATGTTGTTAGGAGGGACCAGTCACTGGAGAAGGATATCATATTTTGTAAAGTGGAGGGTCAGAGAAAAAGGGGAAGACCCCCAGCGAGATGGATTGGCACAGTGGCAGCAGCAGTGGGCTAAGGTGTAGCAACGATTGTGAAGTTGGCCCCAGTGTTCATTCTGTTGTGTCGCTGTGAGTCAGTATCGACTCAGTGGTATCTAACAACAATAACAGCAACAACCTTTAAGTTGTTGAAGGAGATTTTATAGATAATATTGTGCAATTACGTAATGCTTTAATCCTCTGTAATTTCCTCAATGAATAACTCAACTGTATGCAGTTCATTGTATTATTAAAGTATCTATGTAGAAAAAAAAAAAAAAAGATTGACTGAAGATATACCATAACATTAATGATTTTCATTAATGTAACGGCAACATGTTCTTAAGTATAACTATAGGCTAGGATATACAACACCTATTTTTTGGGACACAATTCAGTCCATAACAAATAAATGTTAGCAATGAAAAGATAACTCCATTTTCATCTTCATGTACAAGAAGAAGGGCAAGGCATCAAGCTTTTCTTGAGGTTTGTTTCTGACATGCTCTTTAAATTCCCTGTAATCTAGGTAGCAGTCTAGAACTTACTTTGTCACTTTGCTTAACTTGTTATGACAAATGCCATAACCGCCTTTTTCTTCCTGGGGAATGCCAACTTAAAAAGTTCAGATGTCATTTTCCTTTGATGTCTTTCCCAGCTCTGTTGAATATAAATAGTGCTGCTGTTTTCTCCTATTGTAGTTTATACCCATCTCTAGTACAGACTTACCCATTTGATTTTGTTTGATCACATCTCTTTACTCCAAGGGACTAAACTTTGAGGAATTTTGACTTCATGTTTGTCTCCATAGGGCATAGCACATAGTGAGTAGTACTTGAATTAGGAGTTTGCACTAGAATGTGAGTTTTATTTCACTTTGTTAATCCTGTATGGTGGGTTTTTTTGGTATTGAAAAAATTTATATTTAGAATTAGCCAGTTGGACTCAGTTTAGATGATCGCAATTGGGTTGCCAATATCCAAAGCATCCTAGCCAGGAGCCAGTAGAACATATGCCTTCTTTTCTCCATCAGGCCTGATGAAGGTGTTGACCTTGGCTATGTCCCTGTCATAGAGCTTCTTCACAGCCTGTTTGATCTGGTGCTTGTTGGCCTTGGCATCCACAGTGAACACAAGTGTGTTGTTATCTTCAGTCTTCTTTATGGCTGACTCAGTAGTCGGAGGGAACTTAAAAATGGCATAGAGGTCAAGCTTGTTTCTCCTGGGGGACGCTCTCCTGAGGATATTTGGGCTACCTCCAGAGCCTCCGAGTCTTGGGCCGCCGGAAGGTGAGTGACGTGTGG
>NW_006408764.1:1237312-1239068 GCF_000296735.1 Chrysochloris asiatica | reverse complement strand
TGTTTGTATATATTTCTAGTTTTTTTTTTGTATTTGTGTGAATTTTTATATGTATAAATGTTTGTATTTAGGCACTTAAAATAACTTTAGGTTCATGTTATTTATGTTGTGTTGGAGTCTTTTATTTTAAGACCTGTTATACTGTGCACATAACCAATACCACCACTAAAATGTTCATTGTGTTAATGATTGCATACTATCTCATTATATAATTTATGTAATGTCTTAATTTTAAGTGATTGGTAGCTTAAAGTCACCTATTGCAAATTGTCCTACAGGTCTGTGAGGGTACTAGTTTCTCTGTACCCTTATCAGCACAAGGTATTACTTCTTTCACACATTTATATTTTCAAAAATTTCAAAATTGATGCATGCTTGAAAAGAACAATACTCAAGCATTTAAAGTAAAGTATCCCCTTATTACCAGTTCCACTTCTTGGGCATTAATTGCTTAACTGAACTTTTTAATGACTTGATAAATCTTACTATGAACAAGTATGTATGACAGGTAATAGTGATGCTTGCTTTGTTTCTTCACTGAAATGCTTTGGAAAGACACTGATTCCAGTCTGTGCTTGTGTTGCTTTCGTATTTCTTTTCAGATTTGGCTTTTAGGCTCTTATGAATAGTGGCTTTTGTTTTTTGTTTGGTATTCTTGCTATGTCCATGTTATCGTTTTTTTTTTTTTTTTTCACTGTAGCTACTTTTTCCTTTCCTTTTTCTATTTTGCCATCCACTCATTGCTGTTTGGTACCCACCCTTGCCATGCATTTAAAAACTATATCTACATTGACTTGGTCAAAGGTAACTGGATAATGTATGAGAAATGTTCACTCTTTTGAAGTCAGATTTAGACCCTCTGTGATAGACTTATTCTTAGTAAAAGAACTTCCTCACTGGGGTCAAGACTAGATCCAGTAGAATTGTCTGTCTGGGAGTCATGCAGCCTGATGTAAATCAATTTGGTTTGTGAGGAGTATGTATCCCCAAGACCTAACACATAATGAATCATCAATACATGCTTACATTAGGAATCCAATCTAGTGTGTAGTTTTATTTTATTTTATTTATTTTTTTCTCCTGTTATTATTATTTTTTTAAATGTAAGGTTTTTATTGTGGATTGAGTGAAAGTTTACAGGACAGATCATCAGTTTTACATTCAACAAATCATATACCTTGTTTCATTACATTGATTATAATCCCCTCCGTGTACCATCAGTTACCAGTATTTCTCTCTATCCACTTTAGCTTTTAAAAAATAAACAAACAAAACCACTCAGGCATATATAATAATTTACATCTCGAAAGGGTACATTCTGCAAGTCTGCTCCTGGCCACCAGCTCTTAGTCCTTCTCTTCTTAGTCCATGAATCTAGAGTCCTCAGCAGCTCCCCCTCTCCATGCCCCCATCTCTTTCTGCATCTCTGGCACTGCTGCTTCTCTGGATAAGGTCCCGCATTCTGCTTGTGCATTCCTCTCTTGATGGTCCTAGGGTCCTCTGTTTCTGGACTGTAAGATTAACCATTCCCTTTTTTGGTTACAAAACTTCTACCTTTACAAGTGTGACAGTCGAGATTAGTCATGATAACAGTTATTCACTATTGAATCTTAAAATCTTATCCCCATCTCTTTTCACCAGACCCATCCAGACAAGATAACAGCTATTCAGTTGGGACTCTTTCTTTCCCCCCATACTCTTAAGCTAAACTCCCTCTTGAAACCTTGTAAGCCAGTCACTTTGTACCTTTATTGCC
>NW_006408764.1:1224261-1225425 GCF_000296735.1 Chrysochloris asiatica | reverse complement strand
TTTCCAGTTCTGCCAGCACCATCTGTTGAAGAGACTATCACCTCATGCAGTATATTTAGATAGTTTATAAAAAATCAGTTGGCTGAATGTGGATGGGTTAATTTCTGGAATCTCGATTCTGTTCCATTGATAAATATATCTTTCATTTTATCAGTACCAAGCTGTTTTGACCACCGTAGCCGTATAATAAATTTTGAAGTTGGGGCGTGAGAGGTTTCCAACCTTATTCTTCTTCTTAAGCAGTGCTTTGCTTATCCTGGGTCTCTTTGTTTTCCTTACAAAGTTTGAAATTGATCTTTCCATCTCTTAGAAGAATGTGGTTTGGAACCTGGATTGGGATTGCATTATGTTTGTAAAATGCTTTGGGCAGTATTGACATTTTTACAATGTAAAGTCTTCCTATCCAGGAGCATGGTACATTCTTCCATTTCTGTGGGTCTCTTTTGGTTTCTTATAGTAGTGTTTTGTAGTTTTCTTTGTATGAGTCCTTTGTTTCTCTGGTTAACATTTATTTCTAGATATTTCATCCTTTGGGCGACTATTGTAAATCATATTGCTTTCCTAATGTCCTTTTCAGTGCTGTTGTTTTTGGTATAGAGGAATCCAACTGATTTTTATATGTTTATCTTATATCCTTCCACTTTGCTGAATCTTCCAATGTGGTCTAGTAGCTTTTTTACTGATTATTTGGGGTTTTCTACATTTAGGATCATATCATTTGCAATAGAGAGCATTTTATTTCTTGTTTGCCAATTTGGATGCCTTTAATTTCCCTGTCTTGCTGCATAGCTCTTGCTAAGACTTCCAGCACAATATTGAATAGGAGTGGTGAAAAAGGGCATCCTTGTCTGGTTCCTGTGCGCAGAGGGAAGGCTTTCAGTTTCCCTCCATTGAGAGTAATGTAGGCTCATGGTTTTGTATCTATGCTCTTAATTATGTTGAGGAATTTCCCTTCAATTCCTACTATGTTGAGTGATTTTATTGGGAATGGATGTTGGATTTTGTCATATGCCTTTTCTACATCAATCTATATGATCATTGGTTCTTTTTTTTTTCTTTATATGGTTGATCATTTTTCTAATGTTGAACAATCCTTGCATCCCTGATACGAATCTCACTTGATCATGATGTATTATCTTTTTGATGTGCTGCTGGATTATGTTG
>NW_006408764.1:1200603-1207599 GCF_000296735.1 Chrysochloris asiatica | reverse complement strand
GATTTAATTTAATTTTCGGCCTGTTTTGTTTTAAACCTCTCTTTCCTGCGCCACACCCCTTGTTCTTGCTTTTCCATATTTAAAAAATAAAAATAAAAAAAGTTCAGGGCCGCCTCTTGGGCTTACAGTATCTGTGCACATGTGTGGCAGAAGAACCCACCAGTGGTGCAGGTGAGGGGTGTGTCCACTCACTTGGGCACACTCTCTAGTCACCAGATTGGAGGTGCACACAAGTGGGTTGCCAATGAACAGATACCAAAAAAGAAAGTCAGAACAAAGCAAAACTGACCAAGTGTATTGTCCAGCTTTTCTCCGATGTTCCCGTGGCGCTTTTCCATGGTGCATCTGCTCCCCTCTTGTTCTTGCCGTTTGGTGTTGTCCAAGTTGTCAGATCTGGGCGCTGAGCCCGGCAGATTCAAAAGTATATTATTTCTTACTTTTGTTATAAGTTCTACTCACTGTAATCTTCAAACTTTTAAAATATTCCTATTTATGTGGTTCCGAGTTTTGGAGCTCTGCCCTGAATCTGCTTTGCCTGGCATTCTATGGTATTGCTGATGGTGAACCTCACTTCAGGTCCACCCTAGCCACCTTCAATCCCCGCCTACTTCTTTTTTTTTTTTATATTACATTGTCTTTTAATGTTTTATTGTGAGTTATGTGATAGTTTACATGGGACATTAGTTTTACATTCATCCTATTGTATATCATCTCATTTCTGTGATTACAATACCCTTCATGCATCATCAACTAACTAAAGGTTATATATATCCTACAAACTTGTGTCCGGCCCCCCACTCGGTCGTCGGCACACAGCCCCTCCAGGCCTATGCATACACATACACCAGGTTCAAGACAGAAGTTGAAGGATCATGAAGTAGAAGATTAGGGTTTAGGATATGATTCTGTATGCAGTGGGAAGCTATTAGTGTTTTAGGAGATAAACATATTATTTTAATGAAAATAATTCAAAATTTTTAGTAAGGAAAATTGGAACGAGAGACTGGTGTTAATGAGTCAAGTTTAGAGTTTATAAGAAAAATTAATTTCAATTCACAAAACAATTGTTGCTTACTTTGTGTCAGACATAAAGACTTGAGTTTACCTTCATCAAGAGCTCACAGTAACATATATTGTCTTAAATACAATAGATCCAGAATGTCCTAGGCATGATGGTGGCAGTTCACATCCACCAGCCACTCCACTGGAGAAAGATGATGCTTTCTGCTCCCATAAAGATTCACAGCCTTGGAATCCTACATACAGCATTGCTATGAGTCAGAAACTACTTAGTGAACACCTAACAATAACAACAGGTTAATAAATGCGAATTCTTTAGCTACAAATCTAGATGAAATGCCTACTTTTCGTGTGTGTATCTATGTCAATAAATGACATCGAACAATGATTCGAGCTAGAATTTTGCCAGTCCATATGAAATCAATCACCAAGTATTATTGATTTAATCCTTTAAATAGATATTGAGGTAAGCATACCAGTCCATCGATATCACATTTTGGACTGTTGGATCAGTTTTTTCTTATTTGTTTATCTACCTTCTGTTTTATTCTTCTGTGTTTTTTTTCCCTTATATTGTAGCTTCCAGAGTGATCTTACTAACATAAATTAGGTTTTGAAACTTCCTTGCTTAAAACCCTTTTTCTTAGTGCAAAGTTCAAACTTCTTAAAATGACTTAAAGGTCATTTGAGCCTCTGGCTCCTACTTATCTCCCCAGCAACATCTTTTGTCACCAAGGTATTAAGTTGCCATATTGAACTTTTAGGTTGCTTTAAATGTGTTGTGTTTTCTCCAGCCTTTAGGTCTTAGAGAGCTGACCCAGGCTTATGCCTCTAGCTACCTGTATACAACTGTATTACCCAGTTATTGAACATCTTTTAGTTACCTTTTTTCTTGCCTGTGGGCTTTTTGTATGCTCTATCCTAACATTGTTAATTCTTGTTAATCCTTTTTTGGTCTTCTATTAATTCTTCAGGTTTTAGCTTAAATTCTTCAAGGATGCCTTCTCTGATCCCTGGACCAGGTTCAATCCCCAGGCTATAGGTACTCATTGCATTCTTTTGTGTACTTTAGGAGAGTGGTGGTGGTGGTGATGTGCTTTGGAGTCAGTTCCGACTCATAGCTACCCTGCATAGGGTTTCTGAGGCTTTAAATCTTTATGTGAGCAAAAAGCCTCATCTTTCTCTTGTGGAACTGCTGGTAGTTTTGAACTGCTGACTGTGACACTAGCAGTCTGACTCATAACCACTACCAGAGCTCCTTTTAGCAGAATAATCAGCATTTTTTTTTAATAGGGATCACTCGGGTAATGCTTTTCTTTCCCAGTTAATTGTGAGTTCTAAAATGGCAGCACCTGAGGCTGCCTTGTTCACTACTAGCCCAAGCGACTAGCATGCTTACAGGCGCATGAAATGCTTGCTAAACATTTGTTGAATGTTGACTAATAAATGACAGATAATTTTGTATAGGTTAGGGAATATTTGAAAGATAAGCAAATGCTTGACTAGGGCTTGAAAAATTAATAGGAAATTTTCAGGTCTTCCAACCAGTTCATTCTGGTTTGAGTCCCTGCTGGAAATTTGCATTTACACCCCAGGTATACTGAATCAGAATCTATATTTTAATAAGATCCTGGAATGGAAATACAAATTCTCAACTGGGGGTTGAACCAGAATGAACTGATTTGAAGTCCTGAAGTTTTCAGGTGCTTGGAGTATGTGAGATTGATGAGAAGAATGTCATTTTGGGACGATAGACTATTGTTTTCAAAGGTACAACCGTATAAAAAAACTTGGGGTATTATGAAGCTGACTACATACACATAGGTTCATTCAAACTTAACCCACTGCTCTCAAGTCAATTCTGATTTATCGTGACTTGTGGGGTTTCTGAGACTGTAAATCTTTCCAGGAGCAGACAACCTCATCTTTTTCCTGAAGAGTTGCTGGTAGGTTTGAATCAGTGGCTAGCGGTCCATTGCTTATCCTTCAGTGCCAGGGTGTAAATTTGAGGAATTGTTGAGATGAAGTAAAATGTATGATTTGCTGAATGTTAAACTGATGATCCGCACCATAAACCTTCATTCAATTCACAATAAAAAATTCTTTAAAAAATGAAACAAACTACTAAAGAGGCTTAAGATCTTGAAATTAATTCTGTTCAAACCATCTGTGACTTTGTATATTGAAAGGACCAAGCCATGGAGGGCCTAGTATGCCATTCTCATCTTGTTGGCATTGGGAGTTTTGGTGTTAAGAAGGGAATTTCAACATTAAATTCTTACTGTATCTTAGATTTCTTCCTTAAAATGTACAATGATTTTATTTAATACTCAAATCTTTTTTTTTCCTAAGTCAATCTCATCTGAGCTGAGTGGAGGCTAGTATTTATCCTGGTATACTAAAAATTTTTAGAGTTCTGGTATAGCGCTGTAGGATGAGCACTGGACTGCAAGACCAGTTTGAACTGCAAGGTCAACAGTTAAAATTCACCAGCCACTTGGAAACCTTTATACAGGATTGCTATGAGTCAGAACCAGCTCGATGACACTTAAAAACAACAACATGTGTTGGAACCAACTTCACAGTACTTAACAACAACAACTAAATGTTTAAAATTATAGTCATAGTTTGAAATTAGGTTTTCAGTATTTTGCTTCTCTGGATCCCACAGAGAACTTTAGATTAGTTGTCATAAAGTTTTATTTTTATCTCCAGTTTTGGTACAGTCTTATCAGTGCCCCTTTTACAACATCTCTCTCCTAATTGAGTACAGCATACCAGATAATTTGTTTCAGGGTAGATTAGAGTTTTTTCCTTTGTTCTGTGCCCTGTGCTTTCATAAATTAAGGATATTAACATTTTTGGGATAACCAGTTCAAGATATTTGTGTATATTAACTTTAAATTATGAAACGTAACCATGCCTTTTACATGAATCACTTTGAAGCTATTTTGTATTTGTTTACTTGATCTTTTAGAACCTCAATTAGGGATTTTCATCTTTATTCCAATTAAAGTTTATTATCTTGGAAACCATGTACAGTGTTGCTGTGAATCAGAACTGACAATATGGCACTTAATAACAAACTACAATAATGTTGATGTATTAGTTTCTTAGGGCTGCTGTAACAGAGTATCAAAAACTGGATGTGTTATAGCTTGAAACAGTAAAAATTTATTGTCTCATAGTTCTGGAGGCCAGAATTCTGAAATCAGGGTGTTGGCAAAGCTGTGCTCACTATGAAGCCTCTAGGGAAAGATACATCTTTGCCTCTTCCTAGCTTCTGGGGTTCTTGGCAATCCTTGGCTTTCCTTGGTTCTTTGTAACTACATCAGTCTGCTCGGTCTCTATTTTTACATGACCATTTTATCGCTATAACTCTCTGTCCTTTTAAAAATAACATCAGTCATATCAGATTATTGTTGTTGTGATGTGCCATGGAGACGGTTCTGACTCATAGCGACCCTGCACAGGGTTTTCAAGGCTGTAAATCTTTACGGGAGCAGAAAACCTCATCTTTCTCCCATGGAACAGCTGGTAGTTTCGAACTGCTGACCCTGAAGTTAGCAGCCTGATTTGTAACCACTACGCTACCAGAACTCCATTTATACCTATATATATATACTTAAAGCTTTTATTGTGAATCTGATAATTTACATGGAGAACGTCGATTTCACACTTAACCAATTGTATTTTGTTTCGTGGTAATGATTACAATCCCCTCCATGCACCAGTAGTTAACATTATTTGCCTTTATATCCCCCCCTGTTTTTTGTTGTTGTTGTTGTTGTTGTTGTACACAAAAACACGCAGGAAAATATGATTGTTTAAACAACCAAAGGACACATTTTGCAAGGCAGCCTCCTGGCCACCAGCACACAGCCTTTCTCTTTCCATGAGTGTAGAGACCTCAGCTGCTCTGTCTCTCCATGCCATCACTTCTGCCTCTGTCTCTGGTGTTGCTGCTCTTCTGGTTAGGATCCCATGTTCCGTTCATGCTCTTCTCTCCTCATGGTTCTAGGGTTCTTTGCTGCTAGAATGTAAGAATTACCATTCCCTGCTTTTTGTTACACATCTTCTTTTATAGTTGTAATAATCTCAATTAGTCATGATACTAGTTGTTGTTTTGTTTGTGAAGTGCCATTGAGTCAGTTCTGACCCATAGTGACCCTGTATAGGGTTTCCGAAGAGCAGTTCAAACGGCTTTGCAGTCTGGCACATTAACCCACGGCACCACACCAGGACTCCAGTTACTCACTATTAAATCAAACGAATCCTATCCCCATCTCCTTTCACCAGACCCATTTTGACAAGATGAAAACTATTCAGTGGGGATTTTACCTTACCCCCTTTGCTCTGAAACTAAACTCCCTCTTGAAAACTTGAAAGCTTGCCACTTCATTCCTTTATAGCCTCTTGATTTCAGGTAACCAATGTCTGAGTTGCCCATCCCTATTAACTCTGTATACAGAGGGGATAGGCTTGATCCTTAATGTGAAGACCCCTTCCCTCTTGGATGGTATTTTGAGCAACTACATCCACAAAGATGGTCAGGTTAATCAAATTGTAGCAATTTACATTTGCTTCCATCTTTATCTTATTGAGTTTTGATAATCAAACCATTGAAGCTAGGTCAAATGGATACTATCTGCAAGTTTGTGTGTTCTTGTGCATTTCCCTCCCCTTCATATCAGCTGGACGATTCCCTCTCAGCTCTAGCCCCAGTGGCTGGGTCAGTGTCCATGGGTTCAGGTTCCCAAGTCTCTTCCAAACTTTGGACCAACCAGCCCTTCCTTTTGTCTCTCTAATCTCAAGGTCAACAGGAGTCTATGGAATATGCTTATACTCAGCCCATGTCTTCATTACTTCTTTCCCTCACTTACACTCAGAGGTAGACCAGTGTGGTCATCAGTGAGTTTACAAGCCTGCTTGTATATTCCCTTTGAGTTTTGGTCTTGGAGGGGAGTTTGCCAACATATATTTTGGGGGAACATACTTCACCCTCAACAATGGATTTTAGGTCCTAATTCTAATTTATTAACTTCCTTGGCCATTACTTGTCTGTCAGTTTGTCATATTGTGGTGACTTGTGGGTTGCTGTGATGCAGGAAGCTTTAACACCAGTATTTAACATACCATCAGGGGCACCCAGAATGGACAGGACTAATACAGACTAGGAAGAAGGAGAGGTGGACCACTTCTGAAAGGTTAGCCATTGAATACCTTATGAATAGCAATGTAAAGTTGTCTGATCCAGTCCTGGCAAATGAGCGCCTTAGGTTGGAAGGTATTCAAAATACAACTGGGAAGAATTGCCTCCTCAAAGTAGTTATTATTGTTGTTAAGTGCGATTGAGTCTGTTCTGCTCATAGAGACCCTTTATAAGGGTTCTGAGGAGTGGCTGGTGGATTTTAACCACCATCTTGTGGCTCAAACCTCTACTGTGAGGTCTAGTGCTTATCCTACAGCACCACACTGGGACTCCTCCTCATAGCAGAGTTGACCTTAGTGATGTGGAGGGAGCAAAGCTTTCAGGACTTTCATTTGCTTATGGGGTACAACTCAAAATGAGACAAAACATCTGCAAGCATTCATTAAAATAATCACAACATGGAATGCATGAAGTGTGACTAAGAAAATTGGAAGTGCATCGTATAATGATTGATATCTTAGGCATTAGTGAGTGGAAATAGATTGATATTGACTACTGTGAATAAGACAGTCATGTGGTTTATTATGATAGGAATGTCAAGTTGAAGAATGTCGGGGACCCGCCTCGACATTGGGGTTCAGTTCACGAGGAGAGGATACCTGACGGCGATTCATATATATCCAGAATACACAAAAAGAGACAAAGGAGACAAGGAGAGAGACAAAGAGGCACCCCAAAGCCAGGGTGGATACATCACTGATAGGCAAGCTTGGGACTACAGGCATCGTGGCCTCTGCAGGCAGCAACTCACTGCCCTGCAATCT
>NW_006408764.1:1189742-1190648 GCF_000296735.1 Chrysochloris asiatica | reverse complement strand
AAGTGTTTTGAAACATTTTATAATCATTTTTCTGAATTCTTTCTCAGGTATTTCCATGGCCTGCCCTCCTTCCAGCATGGAGAGAAGGTCTACTTTTGGTTCACTTGTCTCAGATATTTTATCTTTTTTCTGGACATGTGTCAATATGGTCATCTGCTTTTGCTTCTTGGATATGTTTAATGTTTATCCTTGGCCCTAATAATTATGTACTTTGGTAATTTTTTATGTTTTCTGATTGCCTCCAGGAAGATGTGATCAGGATGTGGTCTTCCCTTTTTTACTCTTTTTATTGCTTAACTCAGAGTAGCTCTTATAGGTGTTGTCTGTTTCCCTGGTTATGGCAGCTAGTATTGGTTCTTGCCTGGGTTTTGGTTATAAAGTGTTATTGCAGCTTGACTGTTTGACGGCAGTTGATGACTCTTTTCATGTAATGTAGGGGGACAAAGAGTCCTCCTATAGCAGAAGGGAGCCTATGTGACAGCCCAACAACACCAGTCGTCTAGAAAACAAAGCCAAAATTAAAATAAAAAACAAAAGCGGAGTTCTCCGATAACAGAAGGGAGGCTATGTGACAGCCAAGCAACACCAGTCGGGTTGAAAACAAACCAAAAGCAAAATCAAAAACAAAAGTAATAATGAGATAAAAACAAAGCAAGGAAAAAAAAAAAAAAGAAGAAGAAGAAGAATTCAGCACCAGAAGAGAACAACGAGATTAATAATTAAGGCAATCTCTAGTCACACACCCACACACAAAAAGAAAAGAAAAAAAGGGACCCTGTATAGGGCTTCTAAGGAGCAGATGGTGGGCGCCAACCACCGATCTTGCAGTTCAAAAGGCTCTGCAATCTGGTGCCTTAACCCGCAGAGCCACAGCAGGACTGCCTTGTTACTAGTGGTAAAAACCCA
>NW_006408764.1:1182710-1187222 GCF_000296735.1 Chrysochloris asiatica | reverse complement strand
TGGGAGTTTTTTGATGACTTGATCAGTTTCTTCTTTTGTTATGGGCCTGTTCAAGTTTTCTACTCACTGTGTGTTAGTTGAGGTAGGTTGTGTTTTTCTAAAAATGTTTCTGTCTCTTAACAAGTTTTCGAATTTGTTGGAGTATTCTGTTATTAGACTTTTGATTTCGTTTGGTTCCATTGTGACAATGCCTATGTGGTTTCTAATGCAAATTATTTGTGTCCTCTCCATCTTCACTTTTAGTTTTGCCATTGGTTTGTCAAACTTATTAATCCTTTCAAAGAACCAGCTTCTTGTTGATTCTATCAGTTTTCCATCTCATTTATTTCTGCTCTTAAGTGTATTGTTTATTTTCTTTTGGTGACTATAGGTTCCCTCAGTTGGTCTGTTTCTAATTGTTGGAGATGCTGTGTTAATGTGTTAATTTTGGTTCTCTTTTTGGATGTGCACATTTTTTGCAATAAATTGTCCTTTCAGCACCACTTTCGCTGTGTCGTAAAGATTTTGGTATGTTGTGTTTTCATTCTTGTTTGTTTTAGGAACTTTGTGAATTCACGTTTTAATTTTTTCTACTACCCAGTCGCTTTTCATTAGGGTGTTATTCAGTTTCCATGTATTCAACTTTATTTCTTTGGTCTTCTCACTGTTGATTTCTAGTTTTATAGCATTGTGGTCTGAAAAGATGGTCTCTAGTATTTTGATGTTTGTAAATTTATGGAGTCTTGTTTTGTGAACTACTACCTGGTCATTCCTGGAGAATGTTCCATGTACACTGGAGAAGTATGTCTATTGTGCTGTTGTTTGGTTGAATGCTCTGTACACATCTATGAGGTCAAGTTGGATGATAGTGTTGTTTAGTTCTTCTATAACTTGGTCGAGTTTCTTTCTGGTTGTTCTGTCCCTTTTCAAAAGTGGCCTATTAAATTTCCCACTATAATTGTAGATTTATCTATTTCTTTCTTCAATTCTAGTAAGGTTTGCTTCATATATCTTGGTGCTGTTTCATTGGGAGCGTAGATATTTATTATGGTTATGTTGTTTTGCTTAATTGATCTTTTGATCATGGGATAGTGTCCTTCTTTATCTCTTATGCAGTTTTTTTGTCTTAAAGCTTACTTTATTGGAGATTAGTATTGCCACTCATGCTTGTTTATTGTTGCAGCTAGCTTGGTGTATTTTTTTCCATCCTTTAACTTTTAGTCTGTTTTTGTCTTTGTGTGTAAGGTGTGTCTCTTCCAGGGAGTATATTGAAGGGTCTTGTTTTTTTATCCATTCTGCCACTCTCTGTCTCTTCACTGGTGCGTTTAATCCATTGACATTCAATGTAATTATTGATAGGTGTGAATTAATGTTGACATTATGTTAATTTTTTGGTGGTGCTGTTCGTTCTTTTGGTCTGTATCCTTTCTTGTGCTGAGTTTGTGTTCTTTTTGTGCTATTTCTTGTTGATTTGTTCTTAGTTTTCATGTTCTGCTTGGAAGCTCATTTTCATGCTAAGTTGTGAAGTATTAACTTTCTTTGGGGTTGCTTTATAGTCTGTGAACTTTTCCCTCCATTTAAGACAGTTTTTTGTATCCTGTATTCTAGCTGACTTCCTCACCACCTGGATCTTTGTTGCTATATTTTCCCCTTCTTTGATATTGTTGTTATTTTGATCTTTGGTTGACCTCCTACCTCCTTTAACTTCATTGTTTTAACTCTGTTCTGTTATGGACTCTCCTATCTGTCTTCTGAGTTTAAGGTGGTGTTGCCAGGCCTGTCAATCTCTGGTTGTTGTCTGTTCTTGTTAATTTTCAGTCCAAAGAACTCACTTTATGATGTTTTGAAGTGCTTTTGTTTATCCTGGAATGTTTTGATAGCACCATTGCATTTTTCTGGGTAGACAGTTCTTGCTTGGAAGTTTTTTTCTTTTAGGATTTTGTATATGTCTCCTCATTGCCTTCTTTCCTGCATGGTTTCTGCTGAATAGTCAAGAGCTTAATCTGATTTGCTTGTCTTTGTAAATAACATTTCTCTTTTACTGGCTGCTATAAGGATTCTCTCCTGGTGTTTGATTTTGGAGAGCTTGATTATTATGTGTCTTGGTGATTTTCTTTTGGGGCTTATCCTTCCTGCGGTACGTTCGACTTCTTGAATGTTTATCTTCTCATCTTTCAAGATGTTAGGGAAATTTTCTTCCAGAAGCTATTCCACTATCTCCTCTGTGGACTTCTCTTATTTTTCCTGTTCCATAATGCCAATAATTCTTAAGTTATTCCTCGTCATGTTATCCAGCATGAATCTTACACTCTCTTCAGATTTTTTTATCCTTCTTTCTGCTTGATCTTCTATCTTAGCAGTATTAAGAGATTTGTCTTACAGATCGCCGGTTCTGGCTTCCATCTTTTCAGTTCTGCTCCTTTCCCCTTTCAGTGTAGTGTCCATTTCTGATATATTATTATTTATCATCTTGACCTCTTTTTTCAAGTTTTGAATTTGTTTTCAGTGCTGTATCAATCTTGTTTAATTGCTCTTGTAGGACTTTTATGACTTCTTTCTTGTTTCCCTTCACCCCTCTTTGGAGCATTTGAACTTGCTTCCATATCATTCTTCTGAATTCCTTCTCAGGCAAATCCAAAAGCTGCTGTTCCTCTTCTAGAAAGCCTTTGTTTCTAGCTCTTTTGTCTTAGCTACGCTTTTCTGTTTTGGACATATTTTGATATCTTTTGTTCATCATTTCCAGTGGTTATGTGGATTTTTAATGCTTAAATGGATGTTTGTTGCTGTGTTATTAAGCTTACTGGGTGTCTCCTAGTGGATATGATCAGGAGATAGGCTTCCCTTTTCGCATGTAATGCTTAGCAGCTGTTAATTCGCACCTGTCTAAATGGTGGAATATTATGGGGTATGCTTTTAGCTTGGTTGTATGGCCACAATTGCTGACTCTTCTTGGATAACGTAGGGAGGAAAAGCTCCCACCTCCAGGAAAAATGTGTGATCAAAAGGCCCCAAAGCAGAAGCCATACAAAAGCAGAGACAAGAACCACCACTTTGAAACAAAAATAAAACTGTGGCCGACTGGCCAGTTGCCTTGCTGCATAGGCAGTTGTGTACACAATGTAGATGCCTCCAGCAGTGGGTGGAGGTGTCCACTTGCTCAGGCCTCTCCTCTAGTCACCACCATAGAGGTGCACAGATAGATATTGAGAAGTCAGTGGGAAAAATATTGTCCACTATTTTTGTCTCTAAAGGTCAGTTAGGCATCTGCATGTGCACAGTGCAACACTTGAAACAGTTGCGTATCCTTATGTTGGGGTTTTGCAGATTGTTCATATGGTTTGTCTGTGATGGCAAACCTGCTTTATTTCTTGCTGGATAGGTATGAGTAAAAGGTCCCACACAAGTTAACTTTAGGGCTGGGACCCACATTTAGCAGTTAAAGAATTTACCCTTGGACTGGTGGGGTTCTATCTCTCTGTGCTTTGGGAAAGCTGTGGTCTCAACGCTGGACTTTTTTGAGGGTGAGTACCCACTCACCTGAAGGCGTCTGGGCTCGGCAAAGAAGGCGCCACAGGGAAGACGAAGAAATTTGTAGAATCCTCCATACCCCTTTTGCAAATGTCACTGAGCCACTTTTGGTGCGGGTTCCCTGTGCCGGTCTGGCTGTAGCACTGCATATGACCTCCGCCTAGGCGGGATGGCCATAGAGGGAGTCCTGTGTCTTGACCAATTTCTAAATCGCTGTATTTTCCTTTATCCGTGATTTTTCCACTGGCAGTTGCAGGAAACTGATACCCTGACCCTTATGCTACATCTAGAGCTCTGGTGCTGTTCCGTGAGAGTAGCATCTCTGCGTTTTCAACCCCTCCCCCATGGAAACTTTCCTACCTGACTCTGCTCTTCCGTTGTCAAACTGGAAGTCTTGCATGTTAGAATTTTTCAAGTCAAATGACTTACTTGTTACAGATACCTCTTTTCAGCATTTTAAATGATGACTAGTACTCATGGATCTCACAAGATGGCCTACACAGGAATCAGATTGACTACATTGTGGGAAGAGATGATGGAGAAGCTCAGTATCATCAGCCAAAGAAGATTGGGGACTGAGACCATCAATTGCTCATATACAAGTTCAAACTAAAGCTGAGGAAAACTAAAGCAAGTTCACAAGAACCAAAATATGACCTTGAACATATCTTACCTGAATTTAGAGACCCTCTCAAGAACAGATTTGATGCACTGAGTACTAAGTACTGAAGACCAAAAGAGTTGTGGTATGACATCAAGAAAATCATACAAGAAATAAAGAAAGAAAAGACCAAAATGAATGTCAGTAGGGACTCTGAAACTTGCATTTGAGTGCAGAGACACTAATGGAACTGGGGGAAATGATGAAGTAAAGAGTTGAACAGAAAATTTCAAAGGACAGCTTGAGAAACAAAGGTATTATAATGAAATGTGCGAAGAACTGAACTTAGAAAACCAAAAAGGAAGAACATGCTCAGCATTTCTTAAGGTGAAAGAACTGAAAAA
>NW_006408764.1:1169168-1181905 GCF_000296735.1 Chrysochloris asiatica | reverse complement strand
GGTCTTTGTGTTCACGGCCAGGGGGCAGGCTTGCAGGATGTACCCTTTGGCTGTTTGATGATGCATGCAAGGAATTGTAATCATTGCAATGAAATGAAATAAGATGGAATGACTGTAAAGCTAATGTTCTCCCATGTAAACTATCACCATAATTCACACACACACACACACACACACACACACACAAAAAAAAAAAAAAAAAAAAAAAGATGGAAGGAATACACAGTCACTGTATGAAAAAGAATTAGTTGAGGTCCACCATTTCAAGAGGTGCCACATGATTAGGAACCAGTGGTATTGAAGGAAGATGTCTAACGTTGGCAGAAAACAAGGCTCCAGGAATTGCTAGAATACCAGTTGAAATGTTTCAGTGAACTTATGCAGTGCTGGAGATGCTCATTCATCTATGTCAATAAATTTGGAAGACACTCAACTCTGTGGATCAAAATAAACTTTGGATAGCATTGCAAAGAATAGGAATTCCTGATCATTAATTTTGCTCATGAGAAACCTGTACATAGACCAAGAGAGAGCCATTAGAACAGAACAGGAGATACGGAATAATTTAAAATCAGGAAAGGTGTGAGTCAGTTTGTTTCCTTTTACCATACTTATTCAGTATGTATGCTGAATAAATAATCCAAGAAACTGGATTATATGAAAAGAATCCAAGAAACTGGATTATATGGCATCAGGTTTGAAGGAAAGCTCATCAACAACCTGCAATATGCAGATGCCACAACCTTGCTTTCTGCAAGTGAAAAGGTTTTGAAATACTGATTAATATCCATGCCTACAGCTGTCAAGTTTGAATTAAACCTCTATGTAAAGAAAATGAATATCCTCATAACTGGAATAATAAATAACATCATGATAAATAGAGAAATGCTTGAAGTTGTCCAACACTTCATCTTGCTTAGATCCATTGTCAGTGTTCATGGAAGCAGCAGTCAAGAAATCAAAGAACATAATGCATTATACAAATGTGCTTTAAAACGCCTTTTTAAAGTGTTAAAGAGCAAAAGTGTCACTTTGAGAACTAAGGTGGTCCTGACCCAAGCCATGGTATTTAATTAAATTGTCTCATATATGCACATGTAAGTTGAACAATGAGTAATGAAGACTATAAAATAATGAATGTGTTTGAATTATGGTGTTTGTGAAGAATATTGCAAGTACCATGGACTGTCAGAAGAACAAACAAATCTGCCTTGGAAAAATAACCAGAATGTTCCTTAGGAGCGAATATGGCAAGACTTCATATCTCATACTTTGGACATGTTGTCAGATGGATCAGTCTTTGGAAAAGGACGTCATGCTTGGCAAAGTGGAGGGGCAGCAACAATGAGATCAAACCCAGCAATTGGGAGGATGCCACAGGACCAGGCCGTGTTTTATTTTGTTGGAACCTACTCAACAGCCGCTAACGATCTCTGTCTTTTGATTGTAAAGACACATACTAGTATTGCTAGTAGGGTTCATACGTGAACTGGTTTATTTCAAACAAAACATGTTTAAATGTCTCTGCATTCAGTAGATTGTTGCAGACAAATTCTCTCAGTAATACATTTGTCTTAGTGACGTTGTTGTTAAGTGTCATCAAGTTGATTCTGACTCATAGCGACCCTGTGTAGGGTTTCCAAGGAGCAGCTGAAAAGGATATTATTCTTTGTGCCATGGAAAAATTGATTTTTGAGGTCAGGGCTAGTATCAGATTTTTAACAAAACTCTAGTGAACATGTTACCAAGTCATTGAAGCTTTGTAACAAGTTTATGGGCGTGTTCTCCCACATAAAGCAACTGTTCTTAATGGATCAAGCATTTTAAGAAAGGTCAGGAAAAACTCAAAAAAGGAGCCAAGAGGAAAGACCGTTGACCTCAACGAATAAAGAAACTCTGACTGAAGTCCAGAAACTGGTGGAAGAAGACCATAGAAATATCATTGATGAAATAATTACTGAGGTTGGTGTCTTAGGCTGGGTTCTCTAGAGAAGCAAAACCAGTGCAACTTTATATATATATATATACTTGACATAAACTTCTCTTTATATATATATTGCCTATGCAAATATACTCAACTTTGTGGATCTTGATAAACTTTGGATAACATTGCAAAGAATGGGAATTCCTGAACACTTAATTGTGCTCTTGAGAAACCAATACATAGACCAGGAGATAGCCATATATTTATAAACAGAAGTTTATATCAAGGAAATGGCTCACAGTTGTACAGATACGAAAGTTCCAAATGCAGGACAGGCAAACCAAGATCAGTGGGTGGGCCAGGAAGTCCGGAATCCCAAGTCAGGGCATAGTGCTGGAGTAGGAGCGGCAGCAGGGTGATGGGCAACCAAGGCCTAGGCAGGCATGTTGTGGAACCTGCGATGAAGATCACATGTGCTGCAGTAACAGAAACAGGTATGCAGGGCCCTCTGGTGGGCCTCCGGTGGGTCAATCTCCAGTGGGGTTTCCAGGCACACTTGGTGGGCAGGCCCAGCAGGCAAACACACAATAGAGTACATTCAAAGTACAAAGAACCGGAGGTTGGAAGAGGACCTAGATGTGAAGTCCAGATCCAGTGGGGAAAAGAGTGAGTCTTTACTGTATGTCTTTTATATGAGGAAAAGGCCACACCCCAAAGAAACAGCCTTTCAATTTATTGGCTGCTCATAGCTAATCTCATCAGAGTTAACTATGCCTTCTCATAGTCAGTTATCATAGAATTAACTATCAACTGCCAAACCACTGGGAATCCTAGTTCAATTAAGTTGACATAGAACTTTATCACAGTTGGGATTTCATATGGTTCAGCATTTCTGATTCTAAACAGACATCGTGATCTCAGCAAGCTTTTGATGTAATGAGTGCCAAAAGTGTCGTGTGAAAATGTTTCTATCAGTCTTTGAAGTAAGATCAAAGCTAATGATGACGATTGTTATGGAACAAATTTGGGATAAGTGTGTAGGATTTCCTAATATGATTCAGAAAACAAGGTCCAATCCAAACAGTGGCTTCTGAGGGGACCCACTGGGCCGGTTAAATTGAAGGCATAGAAGTTAACTCAGAAGGTTATTGCTATTTTTGGGAGGAGAGTGGATTCTAACAGCATAATCTAAAAAGATTTTTTCAAAGGACCGAGGATGATCATGAGAGCTTATTATAAAGAGGTTTTAAGAAAATTTGAAAACCACATTGGTGAGAAAAAGGCAAGTAAAATTGCATGAAGGATATTTCTTACATCATCAACAATGCACCACAATTTCTTGGAGGGTAGCAAGGGCTGTCTTATGAGAATTTCGTTGGGAAACCTCACAGTATTTACTCTGCAGCCCTAATTTTGCCCCTCCAGCTTTCTTTCTGTTCCCCAAACCCAAAGAATACTTAAAAGGAACATGAGTCCCTCAGATTTTGCACAATTGCGTTTTAAAGTGATATAAATCAGAATTCTCAGGGGAAGGTTTATTTTTTTTTGGTATTAGGTGCCCTCAAGTTGATTGACTCACACATAGCAACACTGTTACAATAGAATGAAACACTGCCCTATCCTGTGCTGCCATCCTGACAATTATTTTGATCCCATTACAGCTGCCACTGTGTCAGTCCATCTTGTTGGGAATGTTTCTGTTTTAAGTTGACCTTCTACTTTACCAAGCTTGATGTCTTTCTCCGGGGACTAGTCCCTCCTGATAACATGTTCAAAGAACATGTCCCACCAAACTCGTAGCGTTCAGACTATACTTCTTCCAAGAAATATGTTTGTTCTGCCAGCCATGGTGATTTCACTATTCTTTATCAGTGACGTAATTCAAATGCATTGATTCTTCTACAGTTTTCCTTATTTATGGTCCACTTTTATGTGCGTATTTGTTGTTGTTGTTAGTATCATGGAGTTGGTTCTGACTCATAAACCCTGCAAAGGGTTTCCGAGGCTGCAAATCTTTATGGGAGCAGGAAGCCTCATCTTTCTTCCGCGGAACAGCTGGTAGTTTCGAATTGCTAACCTTGAGGTTAGCAGCCCGATTCGGAACCACTACACTACGTATTGGTGGTGGTGGTGATGTGCTGTGGAGTCGGTTCCGACTCATAGCGACCCTGTACAGGTGATTGAAAATACTGTGGTATAGATCAGGCATGCCTCAGTCCTCAAACTGGCATCTTTGCTCTTTAACACTTTAAAGAGGTCATTTGTAGTAGATTTGCCTAATATAATACATTGTTTGATTTCTTGATTGCTTCTTCCATGAGCATTGATTATGGGTTCAAGCAAAATGAAGTCTGACATCTTCAATCTTTCCTTTGTTTGTCATGATGTTGTTTATTGGTCCAGTTGTCAGAATTTTCATTTTCTTTACATTGAGGTGCAATCCATCCTGAAGGTTGTAGTCTTTGATCTTCATCAATAAGTATTTTAAGTCCTCTCAGCTTCCAACGAGAAAGGTTGTGTTATCTGTATATTTCAGGTTGTTAATGAATATTCCTCTAGTTTTGGTGCCAGGTTCTTCTTCATATAGTCGAGCTTCTTGGATTATTTAGTCAGCATACAGATTGAATATGTATGGTGAAAGGATACAACCCTGCCTCATATCTTTTCCTGATTTTAAATTATTCAGTATACCTTTGTTCTGTTCTAATGACTGCCTCTTAGTTCTTTCTGCTCAATGTTATCCACAGAGTTGAATGCCTTTGCATAATCAATAAAGCACAAGTAAACATTTTTCTGATATTTTTTGCTTTTAGCCAAGTTCCATCTGATGTCAGCAATAATATACCTCATTCCTTGTCCTGTTTTGAATAAAGCTTCAATTTCTGGCAGCACTCTGTTGATGTACTGTTGCAACCATTTTTGATTATCTTTAGCGAAATTTGTGTAGATGTAGCTGGAGGATATCCCAAGAAAGAATAGCTTCACTTTTCTATTGTTTTTTACTTTTTGATGTTTTTGTTTAATGAAGAGCTCTGATTTTGTAACTTTTATAATGTATTATAAAATATCTTGTAACTTTATTCTTACTTTAATGTTTCTTTTTTTAGTTGATTTCTTGGGGTTTTCTGATTATAAAAAATCACCTAGAAAATAGTTGGTTATTTTTTCTGTTCTTTTCACATCCAATTTGAGTAATAAATTCTCTTTTTTAAGTGTTTTTCTTTCTTTGCGTTGTTAAATAATCTTATACTTGTTATTTGATCTGTATGGTCTAAATGGTAATACACTGATTACTAGTTATTACAGATCAGTCCATTAGTAAATTTAATATACTTTTCACCATATTTACCTGTCTAATTTTGTTTGTTGTGTCATTCCTTCTTTGTCAGGGCATGTTGATATTCTGTACTGTCACTCCTACCCCCACATTTGTTTTATTCTTAGTTCCACTGTTAAATTTATTCAGTGTTCATTGTTACACTTTTCTTGGAGTTTCCTCAAAATTTTATTCTTCAGTAATTTCTTTGAGAAGAGATCATGGACATGACATTCCCTGAGTTTTTGCTTGTTTGTACCTATATGTTTAATATTTTAACTTTATATTTTCAGGATATGTTGGCTGGATAGAACATCTTTGGCTCAGTTTCTTTTCTTTGGTATCTTTACGATGTTTTTCTACTGTTATTTAGTATTAAATGTTACTATGGATAAGTCTGAGGCTAGTACGATTCTAACTGGTGTTTTTTTGCTTTGCTTTTTTGAAATCTATAAAGTATAAATACATTTTTTTCTAGCCTTTGTCTTGTGTTGAGCATTCTGCATTAGTGTTCCCTGGCACAATGTGTATGTTAAAGTGCTAAACTCCTACACCCTGCAAAAACCTTCTTGAACTATATTTTAAATTATAATTATATTCCTTAATTATATCATCCCCTGATTTGCATTTATTTAGGAATTCCAGTTATGCATATTTTAGATATATTTTGCCTTTCTTTTTAGCTATCATTTGCGCTCTCATGTGGGTTGATGTGTTCAGTCATTTTTTTGGAAAAGCGTCACCCATTACATTTTTGAGTATTATTTCTTCCACATTCTGTCCCTGTTTTCCTTTTAGGACCCTTGTTTTTTTAGAGTTTTTGAGCAAGTTCCACATCTGCTAAGTCTTTTTCTTTTTTTTGTGTGTGTGATAAATTATGCACAGCGTGGAGCCCTGGCACTGTAGGATAAGCACTGGACTGTAACTACAAGGTCAGTGGTTCACACTCACCAACCACTCCTTGGAAACCCTGTACAGGATTGCTGTGAGTCAGAATTGACTTGACAGCACATAACAGCAACAGTATACATAACATAAAATTTGCCACGTTAACCATTTTAAAGTGTATAATACACTTGTATTAACCACACTCAAAATGTTGTACAACAGTCATCACTATTCACTTCTAAATGTTTCGTCACCTCAAACAGAAATATTGTACCCATTATGCAATGACTCCTCCCCTCATCTTTCTCCCCCAGTCCATGATTACCACTAATCTGCTTTCTCCCTCTATGCATGTGTCTACTCAATATATTTCATATAAATGGGACCATACAATATTTGTCCTTTTAGGTGTGATTTGTTTTATATTTGCTTTCAAGTGTCTAGTACATTATAGCTCAGTGTGTATATGTGTTTCTGTCCCCATTATGTGTGTTTCAGTGTAGATATTTTGTACTGATCCGTCTTCAAATATCCTAATTCTAGGTTTTGCTGTGTTTAATCTATTGTTAAGGAGTCCTAGTAATGTAGTGGTTACGAATCAGGCTGCAAACCTTAAGTTCAGCAGTTTGAAACTACCAGCTGTTTTGCAGGAGAAAGATGAGGTTTCCTGCTCCCATAATGATTTACAGCCTAGGAAACCATGTATAGGGTCACTGTGAGTCGGAACTGATTCCACGGCACATCACCACCACCACCACCACCACAGTCTGTTGTTGTTCTTTTTGAAAAAACTTTCGTTGTGAATTGAGATAGTTAATATGGGAGAACATAGGGTTTGCATTCAACCTATCATATTTTGTGTAACTGAAATGATTTCTATCTTCTCCATGCATCCTTGATTAACAGTATTTGCTTCTATTTTTTTTTCTTACTTTTTTTTTCTGATGCACACAAAAACATTCAGGAATATATCATCGTTTAAACAACCAAACGGCATATTCTGCAAGCCTGCCCCCTGGCCACCAGCACCTGGCTGCCAGCGCACAGCTTTTTTCTTTCCATGAGTCTAGTTAGACTTCTCAGCTGCTCTATCTCTCTATGCCATCACCTCTGCCTCCATCTCTGGTGCCACTGCTTCTCTGATTAGGAACCCATGTTCTGCTCATTGTCTTCTGTCTTGATGGTCTTATGGTCCTCTGTTCCTATAATGTAAGATTAACTGTTCCTCCCATTTTGTTACACAGATTTTACCTTTACAGTTTTGACAATTGCAATTAGTTGTGATAACAGTTATTCACTATTGAATCTTACGAATCTTATCCCCATCTCTTTTCACCAGACCCACCTAGACAAGATGAACACTATTCATTAAGGATTCTCCCCCCCACCCGCCGCTAACTATATTTCTTCTTGAAAACTTGTAAGCCTGCCCCTTCGTGCCTTCATACCATCCCCAGTCCCCCATTTTAGGTAGCCAATGTCTGAGTTGCCCATCCCTATCAACCCTGGGTTGATATAGAGATGATAGGCTTGATCCTTGATGTGAAGACTCTTTCCCTCTCAGTTGGTATTTTGAGCTACTACATCCATAAGTATAGGTCAAGTTAATCAAATTGTAGCAATCTACACTTGCTTCCTTTATCAAATTACTTTATCTTTCTCTAGTTGATCCCTAATCATCAAGCCATTGAAGCTAAGTCAGTCTGCAATTTTGAATGTTCTTGCATGCCTCCCCCCATTTCTTATCAGCTGGACGCTTGACTCTCAGCTCTAGTCCTCTGTGGCTAAGTCCATGGGCTCAGGAGTTCCCAAATCTCCCCAAACTTTGGACCAAATATCTCTTCCTCTCCTCTGTCATCTCAAGGTTGATAGGAATCAATGGAATGTGATTGATCTTAGCCCATATCTTCATTACTGACTTTACCCCACTTCTGCTCACAAGTTGACTAACAGGGTTGCCAGCGAGTTTACATGCTTGCTTGTGAATTTCCTTAGTTTCATTCTTGGAGGGGGCTTTGTCTTGAAGGGATTTGGTTACTTTCCTTGATGGCTCCCTGGCAAACATCTTGCTTGTTCTTATAGTAGTCAAGACAGACACATTTTTGTTTTTGTCTTTTCCTGCTGGCATTTCTTTTTGGACGTACTTTCTATTCCTGTAGCTGCTGCAGGCTGATCTGCATGTCCTTTCAAGTGGCAGTGTCCCACCTCAAAAAATTCTTTGATAGGGCTCAGGATTCCACTTAAGGTTCTATACACAACAGAGGCTCCACAAGAAGCCAATTTCACAAGTTCTAGAATACTTTTTTTGTTTTTAATGTTTTATTGTGAACTATGTGATAGTTTACATGGGAAAACATTAGGTTTACATTCATCTATTGTATATTGTTTCATTGCCATGGTTGCAATCCCCTCCATTCATAATCAACCAACCAAAGGGTATACCCTGCAAACCTGCCCCCTGGTCTTTAGCACACAGTTCCTTTCCCACTTTGGGTCTAGAGTCCCCAGACGGTCAAACTCTCCACGTCATCGTCTCTGCCTCCATCTCTGGCATCACTGCTTCTCTGGGTTGGGTCTTGCACTCCGCTCATCTCCCTTGACGGTTCCAGGGACCTTGGCTCCCGGACTGCATAGTCAAATCACTCACCTCCTTTTGCTACAAAATGTCTACCTTTACACTTCCAACCCTCGCAGTCAGTCCTGATAACAATTATTCACCATTGTACCACACAGGACCTATACCCATCTCCTTTCATCAGCCCCGCCCAGATATGCTGTATACTACTCAGTGGAGATTCTACCTTCCTCCGCACCTTCTGGATCTGGGCTCCCTATTGAAAGCTTGTAAGCCAGTCACTTCATGCCTTTGTAGTCTCCCCTTCCCCCATTCTGGGTAGCCAGTGTCCAAGTTGCCCATCCCTGTCTACTCTGTGTATTGAGGGGGTGGGAATGATCCTCGCTGTAAAGATTTGTTCCCTCTTTTGAGCTACTGCGTCCATAGTTGTAGGTCAAGTTCATCAAATTGTATCAGATTACTCTCTTTTTTTCCCCTCTTCTTTCTTCTTCTAGTTAAGCTCTGATCATCCAGTCATTGAAGCCAGGTGAGTGGGTATTATCTGCAAGTGTGGGTGTTCTTATGCATATGCCCTCTCTTCTTATCAGCTGGACGCTTCATTCTCCACTCTAGTCCTCTGTGGTTCTGCTACTGACTCTGGGCCTGAGAGTCCCCAGGTCTTGCCACACTGCTGGCCAACCAGGTCTCCACCTGGGTTAACAGATGTCTATTGAACATTGTAGGGTTTAGCTTGCAGCTTCATTGCTGTTTTTCCCTCACTTCCCCTTATCAGTGATGAACGGTGGTCACCAATCAGAGTGTGTATTTCCATTGAGTCTTAGTCTTAGAAGGGAGTTTTCTCTGAGGGGACCTGACCACTTGCCTTGATGTCTCTTGGGCGAGCAACTTGCTTGTTCTTTTAGTAATCAGTCGGACTGCCGTTATTGTTTTGTATTTTTCCTGTTGGCCTTTCTTTCAAGAAATATTTTCTGTTCTTCTAGTAGCTCCAGGCTGGTCTGCTGGCCCTTTCAAGAGGAAATTTTCCACCTCAGAAGATTCTGGGTGGGGTTCAGGATTCTACCTATGGTCTTATGTAATATAGAGGCTCCACAGGAAGCCTCCTTTATTGGGCAAGTTGTAGCCCCATTTTAGGTATTCCAATCAGTTATAGCAGAAGATGGACTTACAAGCTTTCTATGGTGATATTTCTGGCGATTCCTTGGGCTCCCCCTCAAGTGTCTGTTTTTTAATGGTATGCCAGGGAAACCAAGATTCAAAAGATAGCAAGCATCTTAACCTTATTTCCCCCTTTTTGCCATTCCATCCATGTCTCAATCCCTGTATCCTAGAGCCCTGCTGTTCCAAAGTTGTGCATGCATCATTATTTATCTCTGTCTCACTTAGCCATGCAAACCTGCCTAATTGTTTTCCTATCCGTCTTGTTCTTCCATTCCTCTCCTCCTTCTTGTGTATTGGTTCCCCTCCTCCCCCAGCCCCCACGCTATCCTGTTTCTATTCCCTACCCTGTGCTCCACCTTCCCCTTCCTCCTCTCCATCCCAGTAACCAGCAAAGAATCCCTCTTTTCCCCCTTCAGTATGGGTTCTTTTTATTAGTCTTTTACAGTTGTGTTCCTATGCAGTATTTCTCATTTTGCGACTGACTAATTTTACTCAACATAGTGTCCTCAAGGTTCATCCATGTTATATGATAACTTACAGCCTCCTTGTTGTTCTTCAAGGTAGCATAATATTCCATTGTGTATATTTACCAGTTTGTTTATGCCTTCTTCAATTGATAGGCACTTAGCCTGTGTCCATCTTTTTGCTATTGTAAATAGTGCTGCTATAAACATTGGTGTGCATATATATCTACTCATGTTATGGCTCTTATTTCTTGTGAGTAAATATCAACTAGAGGAATAGATGGGTCATAAGGTATTTCTATTTCCAACCGTCTGAGGAAGCGCCATATTGCTTTCCAGAGAGGTTGTACCATTTTGCAATCCCACCAGCAATGCAGGACCATCCCAGTCTCTCCACATCCTTGCCAGCATTTATTGTCCTCTCCTTTTTGATCTTCTCTGTTATTGCTGGTAATGTTATTGTTTTCATTTGCATCTCTCTGATGGCTAGTGATCATGAACATTTCTTCATATGTTTGTTGGCTGCCCGGATCTCCTCCTTGGTGAAATGTCTGTTCAAGCCTTGTATCCATTTTTAAATTGGGTTATTTGTCTTTTTCTTGTAGAGGTGTTGTAGTTTCCTGTATATTTTAGAAATGAGTCCCTTGTCTGATGTGTCGTTGCAAAAGATTTTTTCCCATTTGGTGGGTTCCCTTTTACTCTTCTGGTGAAGTCTTTTGGTGCACATAAGTTTTAAATTTTTAATATGTTCCAATCATCTGTTTTGTCCACTTTTGTTTCTGTAGTGTTCAAAATGTTTGGTAATTTGTGTATTCCCTAAATTAGTGCCCTCACATTTGTCCCTTAGAATAACTTTTAGGTATTCTAATCAGTTATAGGCTGAAGACGGGAATTCTTTGAGTTCTTAAATTCATCTATTGAGTTTGTCAGTATTAGAATAGTTATCTGATTCTTCTTTATAGATTTCAGTCTGTTGAAACTATAATTTATCATCTGTTTTATCTACTTTTCCATTTATTTCTGTAATTATAGTTAAAAACAAGAACAAAAACACCTTGTAATTCCAATATCAATATCACTGTAACTTTTACATCTTATACCACTTGGTAATTTCAGTATTATTTATGGATTGTCTTCTATTGTCTAGTTTTCCCTCTTGATTATTGGTCACATTTTCTGCTTCCTTGCATATCTGTGGCATCTAGCAAGTTTTTATTGTGTCCTAGACATTGTATATAAAAGAACAGTAGAAAATTCACATCTAATTTTATACTATTCTACTTTTTCTATGTTAAGCAGATAGGGAAAGGAGCTACACATCTTAATCCAAATCACAGCTATATTAAAATTTTACAACTTGGTTCTGGCTTCCCCCTGTTACTATTAGATGACCTTTCTGAACTTTGATTGAGAGATTGTTGGATTTGAAATACTGTAGGAGATTCAGTATGCTGTATAGAGGTTTTCAGTGTAGCTTATTAGTTTTATAGCTACACTAGGAAATTTGGCTAATCTTGAGAGTTAGACTGCTGTGTATTTGGAGTAGATCCCTTCTTTTGGCATGGCTTCATTTGCAACAGTACGGAAGACTATAAGACTGCAGGAGATCTCATTTTCCCTTAGAGAGCTTTCAGCATCTTCGTCTTACCGTACTCCCCTGTGTAGCTCTAGAATTTAGCAGATGTCTTGGGTGATTATTGGATTAAGGCCTCTCACATTTTCACTTATTATATTAGCCTGTGTGACTGCTAAAAGTGTTACTGGTTTCTTTTTCAGCAGCAGCCCTATGCCTGGATCAGTCCCAAAATTCAGCCAGTATCAGGAATTGGCATATCATGTCCAGGAAGCAAAACAGCTGACATTTGTTAGCTTATTTTGGAATTGTTCTCTCCTTTCCGAAATTTTAGGTCATTTGGTGGTTGCTGCTTTCTCAGTTGTCTACTCCTTTAACAATATGGTATTTGTAATTTATTCAGCTTTTTCTAATTGTTGTTGTGGGGACTGTTGCCTGCTTTCACTACACAGTATTTTTTGTTTTTTTCAGTTTGTGTTCACTTTTCTAATTTCTATCTTTTACTGTATGTTCTGTAGTGTTTATTATTTCTTGTGCTCCTTCTAATTTTATGTTGATTTCTGTGATGGCTTATTTTTTCTCTTAGTGATTTTATTATGATTTTTCTTAATTAATGGTGAAATGTTTAATCCCACTTTTATTTGCTTCACTGAATAGTCTTTGTATGCTTGAAGTTGTGCTGCTCTTATTTACCATTTTTATTCAGTGTCTTTACATCAATAATACTCCAGTTTAAGAACAGTTTCATTAAGATATTGATAGGCAGTAAACCAAACATACTTAGAGTATATCATTTGATAAGTTTTGACAAGTGTGTATATATTGTTGTTGTTGTTGTT
>NW_006408764.1:1167933-1168888 GCF_000296735.1 Chrysochloris asiatica | reverse complement strand
CCATGGCACTTTTAGTATTCTCTTCCAACACCATAATTGAAAAACATCAATTTTTCTACTGTCTTCCTCATTCAGTGTCCAGCTATTGCATGCATATGAGGTTATGGAAAACACCTTGGCTTGGGTCAGGCTCACCTTAGTCCTCAAGCTGGCATCTGTGCTCTTCTACACTTTAAAAAGGTCTTGTGCAGCAGATTTGCCTAATGCAATACATCGTTTGATTTCTTGAAATACATATATTTCACATCTGTGAAACCATCACCACAGTCAAAATAATGAACATATCCCGTAGTTTGTTTGCTTTGTAATCCTGTCTTCTGCATTCCTCCTGTACCGTCCCCTATTCTTAGATGAACACTACTTTGCTTATTTTTTGTGTGTGCATATAGATTTGTTTGTATTTTCCTCATTTTTATACAAATGGAATCATACAGCATGAAATATTTTTATCCTGTCTTTTTAAAATTTGATATAATTATTTTGAGATTCAGCCATTTTGTTTATTTGTATGTTTCTTTTTTATTGTGGATTAATATTAACATTAACCACTTGCAACAATCAGAAGATACAACCTTGCTTGATGAAAGTGAACAGGACTTAAAATACCTACTGATGCAGAGCAAAGAACACAACCTTTAGTATGGATTGCACCTTAATTTAAAGAAGACAGAAATTCTCACTATTAAACTAATAAGTAACATCATGATAAACTGAGAAGAGATTGAGATTGTCAAAGACTTCATTTTACTTATATTCAGAATCAACACTCTTGGAAGCAGTAGTCAAGAAATCAAAAAACATATTGCATTGAGCAGATTTACTGCACAGGACCTCTTTAGTATTCAAGAGCAAATATGTCAATTTGAGGACTAAGGTGTGCCTTACCCAAGCCATGGTATTTTTCCTTTTATTTATTTTTATTTTTTATTAAATGTTTTGATTTTGGATTGAGTGA
>NW_006408764.1:1162536-1167555 GCF_000296735.1 Chrysochloris asiatica | reverse complement strand
ATTGTTTGTTTAAAGGACGCTGCCTGTCTTAGGCGGTCAGTGCGAATTCCTCAGTCTTACCCGTCATCGAAACTCATCGCAGCATGGCAATGGCTCTGTCTTAGGTTGCCGAGGTTCCACGTGATCCTTAGCCATGGTATTTTTCAGTAGCCTCATATGCATGCGAAAGTTGGACAATGAATAAGGAATGCCATAGAAAAATTGAGGCCTTTGAGTTATGGTGTTGGAGAAGAATATCAAGAGTACCATGGACTTTAAGAAGAACAAACAAATCTGTCCTGGAAAAAGTATTCTGGCTAGAATACTCTTTGAAGGCAAAGTGGTGAGACTGCATCTCTGATACGTTAGACATGTTATCAGAAAGTGTGGTGCTGTAAGATATGCAAGATTGGTTTGAACTGCAAGATTGGTAGTTCATATCCACCAGCCACTCCTCGGGAACCCTGTACACGGTTGCTGTGAGTAGAACTGACTCACTAAACAACAAGTCCCTTGAGAAGGACATTATGCTTGTTAAAATGTCGGGTCAGTGAAAAAGACTAAGCATCCCAACAAGATGGATCGACAGTGGCAGCAACAATGAGCTCACGTACAACATCAATTGTGAAGGTGGTGTCAGACCGAGCAAACAAAAAAGGTGATGTTTTGTTCTGTTTTGCATAGGGCCACTATGAGTTGGAACCGACTCAAGGAACCTAACAATAACAACAGCAATATCATTAAATGTACTAAAGTCCAGAAAGATATGAGTTCTTCCTAAGACAAAGGAAAGCCATTGTAGGTTTCTTTTATACTAGGATGAGTGGAGGAAGGAAAGAACCTGCCCTAGAGTAAGGAGATGCCATTTGAACTTTTTATGATTTTTGAATGACCGATCAGAATCCTTAGGAGTCCCAGTACCTGAGTGAGTGCATCTACTTGCCATTTCTTTTCCCTTGGGCCTTCACTAAATGTGATGTGGAACTGTATTAGGGGTTGAGAGCAAAGCAAAGGAAACCTGAGAGGAGAACGTCAAAATTCTCACTTAGTGCATGACTGGTATTCAAAAGGCTGGGGGAAGGACAGGAAAGCAGAGAGATTATTTCCCACCCCTTTCCAGGCTTACAGGAACGTCACAAAGTGGATGGCTGATACTTCAGAACTTGAGGACAGGCAGGGATACCTGAGATACAGAGGGACTTCACCAATTGCATAGCAGAAGCTCAGTAAAGACTAGAGGCAGGGCAGCAGGAAAGATATTATGGAAAGCCTGGACCTACAAGGTTGATAGCTGAGATACATGATGGTGATGATGGTAGGAGAGAGACATAGACAGAGAGATAAAGAATGAGCTCTCTACGATCCAAGATCCAAGAGTAAATAGATAAAGGTTTACAAAACAGACTAAATGCTTTAGAGAAAGGAAGATCACTTAAGGGAAATAAGACCCAATATATCCAGATTACACTCCCAGCTAAGGTTATTCACGGTATAAGTAGATTTGTGTTATCTTTCAGTAATCCAGAACTTGATTGGAACTTAATCCAACAGCATTTTAGGAGGTTGTGGAATAATATCGACTTGTCTGTGGATATTCATCAGCTACATGCTCAAATTTATGATATAAGTAATTCTCAAAGTGAGCACTGAGTGGCTACTAATTTGCTACCCCTGCTAGAGAGTAAGATCCCCTAAGAACTTGATTGAACCTCAGCATAGTGATCCTGCTTGGTCACCTTAGAGCAGATGGTGGGCTGGCAACGTCTTGCGTATGGGGTCCCCAGCCGATCTCCTCCCTCCCTGCCTTCCTCGGATGGTGGCTGTTTATGCTGGACGTGTGGCCAGAGACGGGTAAGGATCACGTGGAACCTCAGCAACCTAAGACAGAGCCATTGCCATGCTGCAGTGAGTTTCGATGACGGGTAAGACTGAGGAATTCGCACTGACCGCCTAAGACAGGCAGCGTCCCTTAAACAAACAATCAATAAGGGGGAATCTGATGCAGACCGTGCAGACCCAGTCAGGAGGTCAAGACCCTGTGGGCCCAAGCGTTGTTGACCGTCCAAACCATAGGCTCTGAGGATCAGACTTTAGCCACCTAGTAGACATAGCAAACTGTCCCTCATCTGATTATTCAGTAATGCTTGTTAGTTATCTCATACATGAGCCCTGGATATCCACAGACAAATGTAAAAACCGTCCCTAAAAGCCGAGACTGTAAATTCCAAAAAGGCAAGTCCCCCCTCATCCAAAAAAAAAAAAAGCTAAAGAGGATAGAGAGAAACACTGTTAACTGAAGATATATGGAAGGGATAATAATCAATGTAATGAAACAAGCTATATGAATGGTTGAATGTGAAGCTGATGATGTGCCCTGTAAATTTTCACTCAATCCAAAATAAAAACATTTAATAAAAAAAAAAAAGAAAAAAAAAGAATGAGCTCTCCTGTGGTTTGTAAAGCAGAAATATCAGGCTAGTGTTTAGATATGAATTCTGCTGTAGCAAGTTCTGTAGAAAATGTTTGTGAAACCTTTGGTCAGCTAGAAAAAGTTAAAGTTGAAACAAGGCAAGACTCAGCTTAACTAATTAGATTGATTCAGCCTTCTTCCCTAGTGGTGTGTTAGAAGAATGAGCACCTATAATTTTTTCTTTATTGTGAATTGAGTGACAGTTTACATGGGAGAACATCAGTTTTACACTCATCATTTCATTGCAATGATTACAGTCCCCTTCGTGCATCATTATTCAACTGTATTTACTTCCATTCCCTCTGATTTTCTCTCTTTTTTTGGGGGGGAGGTGGGTGGAGGTGGGGAGATGGACACAAACACACTCAGGAATATATAATAATTTAAACAACCAAAGGGTACATTCTGCAAGCCTGCCTCTCGGCTGCCAGCAATCAGTCCCTCTCTTTCCATGAGTCTAGATTCCTCAGCTGCTCCCTCTCTCCATGTCCTCATCTCTGCCTCAATCTCTGGTGTCACTGCTTCTTTGGATAGAGTCATGCATTGCACTTGTGCATTCTGCCAGCACTTAGTACCTCTCTTTCTATGAGTCTAGAGTCTTCAGCTGCGCTCTCTCTTGATAGCGTCCCACATTCCATTCAGGCTTGTCTCCCTTGATGGTCCTAGGGTAATCTGTTTCTGGACTGTAAGATTAACTACTTCCCTTTTTTGTTACAAAACTTTTACCTTTAGGGTTGTGACAGTCGCAGTTAGTCATGATAACAATTACTCACTGTGGAATCATAAGACTCTTATCCCCATCTCCTTTCACTAGACCTGTCTAGACAAGATGAAAAGTATTCACTGGGGACTCTTATCTTCCCCTACACACTCTTAAACTAAACTCCCCCTTGAAAACTTGTAAGCTAGAAACTTCGTGCTTTTATTACCCCTCATTTTAGGTGGCCAATGTCTAAGTTGCCTGTCCCTATCAACTTTGTGTACTAAGGGGGTGTGTGTGTGGTATAGGATTGATACTTGAGGTGAAGACTCTTTCCCTCTTAGTTGGTATTTTGAGCTACTGCATCTGTAAGTATCACTCTTCTATGCCAAGAAATTTGGAAGACGGTTTCAGTGTCAGTGGTAGTGGAGAAAATCAGGTAGGGAAATCTCCGTGCTAGAGAGGGACTGAGATCTCACACAAGAAGTGCTCACAGAACAACTCCAGAGCTCAGGAGCTACCATAAGGTCCAGGATATTAGTTTCCCACACTTGCAAGTGAAAAGAAATCACTATATTAAGGAAAATACAGCAAGTTAGAAATCAGGAGACGGGACTCCCTCTGTGTGGCTAGCCCACCCTGGGAGTTTAGAGGTGGGGCTACAGCCATTCTGGCTCAGTGAACCTGCTCTAAAAGCAGCACAGAGACACTTGCATAAAGAGGCACAGGAGACTACACATTTCTCCCACATCTTCCCTGGAGCACCTTCTTCGCTCAGCCAGGATGCCATTAGGTGGGTGTATGTGCACCCCCCAAAAACAGCCATGACCCTGCAGTTCCCTCATGGTACAGAGAAAGGGAGCTTGGTGGCCACTAATGACATCAGCCGTGGAGACACACCCCTTAGATTGACTTGAGGTAGACCCTTTGTGGCTGTGTGACTTGGAGTCGGTTCTGACTCCAGGCGACCCTGTGTGGGGTTTCTGGGGCTGTGGGTCTTTGCGGGAGCAGAGCACCTCGTCTTTCTCCTGTGCAGGGGCTGGTGGTTTCGAGCTGCTGACCTTGCGGTTTGCGGCCCCATATGTGGTTGCTGCGCTACCTGGACTCCGTGTGCAGGACCATTATAATACAAGCTGTAAAACCCCAATATAAAATAATTCAACAATCTCGAGAATTGTGCTGTGCACATGAAGACACCTAATTGACCTTCAGAGACAAAAATAGTGGACAATATTTCTTCCATTAACTTCTCGGTATCTACCTGTGCACCTCTACTGTAGTGACTAGAGGAGGGGCTTGAGCGAGTGGACACCCTCACCCATTGCAGGAGGTTTCTACCTTGCACACACATTGACTGTGTAGCTCGGGACAGTCGACCACAGCCTCATTTCTGTTCCAAAGTGGTGGTATTTGTCTCTGCATTTATATTACTTCTGCTTTTGGTCCTTTTGATCACACGTTTCCCTTGAGGTGGGAGCCTTTTCTCCCTGCATTATCTAAGAAGAGACAGCAATCATGGCCATATAGCCAAGCTATATTATATTCCACCATTATATTCCACCACTGAGACAAGAGCCAACAACACCTGCTAAGCATTGCATGTGAAAAAGGAAGCCTATTTCCTGATCATATTCACCAGAGACTCCTAGTAAACTTAAAAACAAACAACAAACATCCAGTTAAACTTTAAAAACAAAAAAACAAAAACACATAACTATCGGAAATGATGAATAAGAAAACAACAAACGATATTGAAACATGTCCCAAAACAGAAGAGAATAGCTGAGACAAATGAGCTAGAGACAGAAAAGGGCTTTCTAGAAGAGGAAGAGCAGGTTTTGGATATGCCTGAGAAAGAATTCAGAAGAAT
>NW_006408764.1:1160573-1161881 GCF_000296735.1 Chrysochloris asiatica | reverse complement strand
TGGGGAAACATATACAATATCCTACAACAAAAATCTGCCAACCAAGAATCGTCTATCCAGCAAAATTATCAATTAAATATGATGGGACGATCAAGACATTCCATGATAAACAGAATCTGAGAGATTTTATCAAAACCAACCCAGCACTTCAAAACATCCTAAAGGGAGTTCTGTGGACTGAAAACCAACAAGAACAGACATCATCCAGAGATTGACAGGAATTGCAACACCACCTGGAACTCAGTCAATGAATAGCAGAACCCAGAACAGAACAAGACTACAACAAGGAATTCAAGGTAGCTGGGAGGTCAACCGAAGATCAAAATGATATCAGTGTCAAAGAAGGGACAAACATAGCAGCAGCGATCCATCTGGTGAGGTAAATTACAGATTATAATGGATTCTCATAAAGGGGGAGAAAGGTTAGTAGACTATAAGGTAACCCCAAAGAAACTAAATACTTCACAACTTAACCATGAAAATGAACTCCCAAGTAGAACAAGAAAACATGAAAACTAAGAAGAAACCTACAAGAAATAGCACAAAAGCCACAAACCCGACACAAGAAGGCATGTAGAACAAAAGAATGAACAGCACTACCAAAAAAGTAACATAATGGTAGCAATTAACTCATACCTATCGATAATTACATTGCATGTCAATGGGTTGAATGCACCTGTGAAGAGACAGAGAGTGGCAGAATGGATAAGAAAATAAAACCCTTCAATATGCTGCCTGCAAGAGAGACAGCTTACAGACAAAGACAAAAACAGACTAAAAGTTCAAGGATGGAAAAAAATTTACCAAGCTAACTGCAACAATAAAAAGCCAGGAGTGGCAATAACTAATCTTCAACAAAGTAAACTTCAAGATAAAAACCAGCATAAGAGACAAAGAAGGACACTATCTCATGATCAAAAGGTCAGTTGAGCAAGACAACATAACCATAATAAATATCAACTCTCCCAATCAAAGAGCACCAAGATACATGAAGCAAACCTTACTAGAATTGAAGAAAGAAATAGATAAATCTACAGTTATATGGGAGATTTTAATATGGCATTTTCAAAAAGGGGACAGAACAACCAGGAAGAAACTCGACAAGGTTACAGAAGAACTAAACAACACAATCAACCAACTTAACCTCATAGATGTATACAGTGCATTCAATCCAGCAACAGCACAATATATATTCTTCTCCAGTGTGCTTGGATCATTTTCCAGAATTGATCATGTGTTAGGTCACAAAGCAAGCCTCCATAAATTTACAAATATCAAAATTCTACAGAGCATCTTCTCAGACCACAA
>NW_006408764.1:1156107-1158048 GCF_000296735.1 Chrysochloris asiatica | reverse complement strand
GCATAACATGGATGAACCTTAAGGACATTATGCTGAGTGAAATTAGTCAGTCACCAAAGGAGAAATACTGCATAAGACCATTATTGTAAAGGACTGAGAAAAAGAACCCACCCAAAAGGGGGGAAAATTATATATATAATTGCTGAACACCGGGATTTATGGGATGAGAGGAGGGAAGGACGGAAAAAAAGAGCACAGGATAGGGAATAGACATAGGAGAGCTTGGGGTGGGGGTGGGGGGGATGGCAGCAATACACAAGAAGGGTGAGGTAAAAAGAAGAACAAGGCGGATGGGAAAACAGTTGGTCAGGTTTGCATGGGCTAGATGGGACATAGGTAAATAACGATGTATGCACAACCTTGGAATAACAGGGCTTCAGGATACAGGGATAGAAGCATGGCCTGAATGGGGATAAAAGGTGAATAATGTTAGGATGCTTGGCTGTCTTTTGAATGTTGATTTCCCTTGCCTACCAGTATGAAATAGATGCTTGGGGGGGGGGCGGTACCCAGATACATCACATCAGAGAACATGTAAGCCTGTTTTCAGCCTCTAACTGACTGGAATACCTGGAGGAGAGCTGGAAATTGCCCAGACTCAAAATGGGGGTGGGGTTGGCCTATAAAGGCAAGAAGTTGACTGGCTTACAGGCTTTCAAGGGGGAGCCTAGTTCCAGAAGGGGCAAGGGTAAGCAGAAGCTCCACCGAGTGATTTCCAATCTGTTGGGACTGGGCTGATGAAAGGAAATGGGGATAAGACTCTTGTGGTACAACAGTGAATACCTGCCATCAGGAGTGACTGTGAGGGTTGGAAACGTAGAGGCAGATTTTTTTTTTTTTTGGCAAAAAGAGGAGATTAATTGGTATTGCAGCCCCAGGAGCAGAGGTCTCTGGGACCATCAAGCGAGAATAGAGGAAAGTGTGATCCTACTCAGAGAGGCAGTGAGCCAGGCATGGAGACAGAGATGTTGGCATGGACAGGTGGAGTGGCTGGGAACACAGGACACAGGGAGGGAGAGGAGCTGTTTGTTAACAGCAGTGGGGGGTGGGGGTGAGAGGGGCCTGTGAGGTGTATTCTTTGGTTATTTGATAATGCATGGAGGGGATTGTAATCTTTGCAGCGAAATGTAATATGATAGGATAAATGTGAAGCTGAAGTGGGACAGGGGCAAATGATAAATGCACAATCCTGGAACCACAGGGTTGTGGGATACAGAGATTGAGACATGGTTGGAATGGGGAAAAGGGGGGAAACAATGTTAAGATGCATGGCTGTCTTTTGAATCTTGATTTCCCTTGCATACCATTATAAAATAGACACTTGAGGAGGAGAGAAAAGAATAGCCAGAAATAACACCTTAGAAAACTTGTAAGTCCGTCTTCTGCCTATAACTGATTGGAATACCTAAAATGGGGCTACAATGTGCCCAGTGAAGGAGGCTTCCTGCGGAGTCTCTGTTTTACACAAGACCATAGGTCGATTATTGAACAGCATCCAGAATCTTCTGAGGGGAAATTTCCACTTGAAAGGACAAGCAAACCAGCCTGGAGTGGCCAGAACAGAAGATACTTCCTTAAAGAAAGACTGACAGGAAAAATACAAAACAATACGGGCAGATTGACTGATTACTACAAGAGCAAACAAGTGGCTCACCCAGGAGACTTCAAGGCTAGTGGTCAGGTCCCCTCAGGGCAAACCTCCTTCGAAGGCTGGGATCCAATGGGAATACACGCTCTGATTGATGATCACATTCTTCTTGGATAGGGAAAAGTGAGGGAAGGGCAGCAGTGGAGCTGCGAGCTAAGCCCTACAATGTTCAGTGGACTCCTGTCAACTCCTGGCTGGAGACCTGGATGGCCAGCAGTGTGGCAAGACCTGGGGACTCTTGGGCCCAGAGTCAGTGACATAGCCACAGAAGACTAGAGTGGAGAGTGAATTGG
>NW_006408764.1:1152285-1153232 GCF_000296735.1 Chrysochloris asiatica | reverse complement strand
TTGTAGTAGTCAATCAGATTGCTGCTACTGATTTTGATTTTTCCTGCTGGTCTTTCTTTCACGAAGTATATGCTATTCTACCAGCAGCTCCAGGCTGGCCTGCTTGTCCTTTCAAGTGGAAATTTCACCTCAAAAGATTCTGGATAGGGTTCAGGATTCCACCTATGGACTTATGCCATGCAAAGGCTTCACAGTAAGCCTCTGTTACTGGGCAACTTCCAACCCCTTTCAGGTGTTCCAATCAGTTATGTGCTGAAGACTGACTTAATAAGCTTTCTATTGTGATGTTTCTGGCTATTCCTTTCTTTCCCCCGCAAGTGTCTATTTTACAATGGAAAAAGACAGCCAAGCATCTTAACATTACTCCCCTATTTTACCCATTTCAAACCATGCCTCAATCTCTGTATCCCAGAGCCCTGTTGTTCCAAAGTTGTGCATACATCATTATTTGCCTCTGTCCCACTTAGCCCATGCAAACCTACCTAACGGTTCTCCCACCTGCCTTATTTTTCCATTCCCCTTCCCCGTCAAGTGTATTACCCCCACCCCCCAGCACCCAAACTATCCTGTGTCTATTCCCTACCCTGTGCTCCATCATCCCCTCCTTCCCCTACCCTCATCCCATATCTTGGTGATCAGCATATATATATATTCCCATTTTAGGGTGGGTGCTTTTTCTTAATCTTTTACAATAATGGTCCTATCCAGTATTTCTCGTTTTGTAACGGACTAATTTCATTGAGCATAATGTCCTCAAGGTTCATCCATATTATGTGGTGGCTGGCAGCTTCCTTGTTTTTCTTCAAGGTAGCATAATATTCCATTGTGTGTATATACCACAGTTTGTTTATCCATTCTTCAATTGATGGGCACTTATGCTGTCTCTATCTTTTTGCTATTGTAAATAGTGCTGCTATGAACATTGGTGTGCATATATCTACTTGTGT
>NW_006408764.1:1135973-1136442 GCF_000296735.1 Chrysochloris asiatica | reverse complement strand
ATTTACCTCTGTCCCACTAGGCCATGCAAACCTGTCTCAGTGTTCCCCTATCTATCTTGTTCTTCTGCCTCCTCCCCGCTTCTTGCATTGCCCTTCCCAACACCCAAAGTACACCCCCCCACCCCAGCCCCATTGTGGTTACCTTATATTCCATTAGTTCTTCCCTCCATTTAAGATACTCTATTTTATCCAGTAATCTACCTGATCTTCTCAACACCTAGATCTCTGTTCCTCTGTGTTTACCTTGTTTTCACATTGTAATTGTTTTAATCATAGACTGACCTCCCAGATCCTCTGTTCTTATAATTTGATTCTGTTCTTGACTCATTTGTTGACTGAGTTCAGGTTGATGGTGCTATGTACGTCATTCTGTAGTTGTTGTCTGTTTTTGTTGGTTCTCAGTCCACAGAACTTCCTTTAGGATATTTTTCATAACAGGGTTGGCTTTGGCAAAATCCCTTAGCTTCTG
>NW_006408764.1:1104976-1134687 GCF_000296735.1 Chrysochloris asiatica | reverse complement strand
AAGAATGTCCACTCCTTTATATCTGTGGTTTTGCCAGGCGTCTGTGGCCGCCCCAATCCTCCCCCTGTTGGTCTCACCCATGATGACGACTCCTCGAGCAGCTGAGCATCTCGAATTAGAAAGCAATGGATTCCTTGCTTCTGCCACACATTCCCCCAGCTATAAGCCTTCTAACCTTCTAAATATTCCTTTATATGTGGTTCAGAGTTCTGGGACCATCCCCTGAGCCTGCTTGGTCGGGTATTCTGTGTTGTTGCTGATGGAACTCCTTTATTGCACTTCCGTTCGATCGCCATCTTGTTTGTTCTCCGACATAAAGAGTTTTTGACTGCTGTACTCATTTTGCATTTGCTTTGACAATTTGTTGTACATTTTATATTGCTAGGTCCTTTCAAGTCTGATTGATGCTGACCCTATGTAAAAATATGGTCATTACCCAATCCTGAACCATACTCAAAGCTATTGTTTTTGAGGCCATTCCTACTGCCACTGTGTCAGTCTATCTCATAGGGGATCTTCCTCTTTTTTGCTCACCCTGCACTTTACCAAGCATAATGTTCTTTCTCAAGGATTGCTCACTCTCTGATAGTAGGTTCCCTGTATAAGAGAGGTCACCATTTTTGCTTCTAAGGAGCATTCTTCCAACACAAATTTTGTTAGGTCTTCTGGCAGTCCATGATTCTTTGAATATCCTTTTCCAGCAGTATGACTCAATGAATTAATTCTTCTACAGTCTTCTTTATTCATTGTCTTAAGTTTTCCATGCACATTGAGGCTATTGAAATTACCATGACTTGGGTCATATGCACCTATGTCCTCAAACCATTGTCTTTACTTTTGATAATTTACTGAGGTCTTGTGCAACAGTTTTGCCAATTGCAATATGTTTCTTGATTTTTTGACTGCTGAGTGTTGATTGTGGATATAAGCAAAATGTATTTTTTTACAACCTCAATCTTTTCTCCTTTTACCATGATCTTATTGGTCCAGTGTTAAGGATTTTTGTTTTCTTTACACTGATACGCAATCTGTACTGAAGATACTACAAAAAGTTTTCATCTAGTAAAACGTTTTACATGTTCATGTTCAAACCAATTTGTAGCTTTTTTGTAGTCTGATGAAAATATTATCAGTTCTAAAAATATTATCAGTTCAATAAAAATTGAGCTTTATAGTCCTTTCTGGTGATGTAGTTAAGTGCCATTGAGTTGGTTCTGACCCATAGCGGTTATATAGGGTTTCTGAGGAGTGACTGGTTTGTTTGAACTGCCAATCTTATAGTTATCCTACAGCACCACATCAGGACTCCATGACCTTTACTGTGCATGTATAATTATTGTGTATAATCACTAGCATATAGTATGAAAACATTTCAAGTTGGTAATTATTAATAAAACTTAAAAATATTCATATAATTGTCCTTTAATCTGGTGTGTTTCAGATGTCTTCAGTCTTATTTTGTCACTAATGAGTTCTTACTAAAGGTGTTACAGAACTGAAAGTATAATGATAAAAGATATAGTTGTTTTGAAATTGATACTTGAGTAACTTTTAATATATGTAACAGACACAGTAGGGAACAAGCTATTTATTAATTAAATAGAGGATAGGTTTAAAAATAGATCCGTGACTATAAGGAGAAAGCTCTACTCTCTTTCAAGTCCCCTGCTTTCCTAGCATATAGTTTTCTTTTCTTCAATTCTTTTTTTCTTTCCAAAAATTATTTGGAAACCCATCTGAAATGAAGACAGTTATGAAAACAGAAAATTTACATAAACTGTTTGAATATGCAAGAAGTACTAAATTTCAAACTCAGAAAACTATTGTTTATTGAATTGTTCTTGGTAATTAGTGCCAATAGTTAAGACAGAAGTGATGAGTGCTCCTGAGATTGTAATTTAATAGCAAGGGTCTCTATGAAGAGAGGGAGTAGAAAAACTGGTTATGTTAAATTTTAAAGTGCTTATTGTAGTTTCAGTCATGAGCTAAGACTTAGTGATTTTACTGTTTTGATCTTAGTGTATATATAACCAACTGTTTGGATATTAATATTTGGTGCCTGGATGTATCTGAAAGAGAGAGAAACTGACTCTGGAACATGATCACCTGTTCTCTCCACCTTGTGGTGAGGGGTTCAACCCAGTAAATCCTAAGAAAAATCATTTCTTTTTCAGTTGTGGTTCAAAGGGGGGATACTAAAGAATGTCTCCCCTTTGTTAACATTTTCTAGATCAGTATAGCATTAAATGATAGGACTTGGTATAACAGTGTTTTTGTTTTGTTTTGTTTTAAGTTTCTGTTCAGAATTTAGTTTTCCACTGTTGTGTGATACTGAATCGGTTTTGATTCATAATGACCTTTTTTGGGAATGTAAGATATATACAGAAGATGAATAATGCTACAAGTTCATATATACATGACCTGACACTTCAAGATGATAACACTTCAATGTTTGTACAAATCTCTAATATGCTGATACGATGCTTTCAACAGAGAGCAGATCTGTATATACATGTGTAGACAGAAGTAAATTCATGTTATAAAGAAATATATATATTTTCTTTTTTCAACTTCCTTTTTTTAAACCAATGAAAAGCTTGATATCTGGTAGCAATGCCCTCTTCATTCTTTTTATAATTTATCAATTTCCATCAAACATTGAAAATTTTGGTTGGAATTGCATTCAGTGTAAACATTAGTTTGATACGCCTTTATGTTATTGAATTTTCCAGTCCATTAATGTAATTTATACTTTCAACTATTGAAGTCTTTGATTTTTCTATTGTTTTATAGTTTTCTGTGTAGAGTTCTTGCATGTGTCTTGGACTTATTTCTAATCACTTGACTTTTGATGCCATTGTAAATTATCTTTAAAAATACTTCATTTTCTACTTGTTGTTCTATCAATTTTTATAAACATTCACCTTTTTTCTAGTGACCTTGCTATATTAATGTATTCTTTTTGATCGTTTTTATCTATGTTCTTTTGGATGTTTTTGCATACACAGTCAGAACTGCGGATAATGACAGTTTTATTTATTTTTGTTTCTAATATCCCTTTTAATTTCCTCTCTGACATATTTGTATTTATTGATCCTCCAGTACAGTGTTAAATAGATATGGTAATAGTGGACATCTTTCTCTTGTTCTTAACCTTAGTGATCAGAGGAAAAAATACTCAGTGTTTCATCATTATGTATGTTTGTTGTAGATTCATTGTGGATACTCTTTATCAGATCACGTAAGCTTGCTTCTATTATTAGTTTGCAAACAATTTATGTCACAGTGGGTATTGAATTTTATCACATGCTTTATTTGTGTTTATGGAGAACAGCATAAATTTTTTTTCCTATATTGATTTTTTCTAATATTAAGTCAGTCTTGTGTTCCTGAAATAAACCTTTCACGGATCGAGTTGTATCACCCAATTTTTTTTACTGTAAATCCTAAAATCTATATTGTGGAATAAGCGGCCCTTGTGTAGCGGGTTTAAGCATTGGGATGCTAACTGCAAGTTTGGCTGTACAAACCTGAAGCCTCAAACGAACAAGGATACTTCTACGAGGTATGGTATTTTAAGAGCTTCCAGAAACAGGGCACAAATATCTCTCCTCTTTTTGGGCCAGGTAGAATTATTTATAACATAAATATTTATCAGTGTTGTCTTCTCAAGAAGTAGTTTTAAATGCGTCAGACTGCAGAGTTGTTTCGGCTGCATTGTTGGTGGTTCAAGCTCAACAGCTGTTCCTTGGAAACCCTACACAGGGTTGCTATGGGTCAGAATTGACTAGATGGCACTTAATAATAACAACAGCATATAGTAGCATAAGTCTTCCTCCTTCATTCTTCAAAATTGACAAGGCTATGCTTGGGTCTTTGTGTTCTTATAAAAATATTGGAGTTTGTTTACTGAAAGAAAGACATGTTAGAGCTCTGGTAGCATAGTGGTTACGAATCAGGCTGTGAACTGCAAGGTCAGCAGTTCGAAACTACCAGCAGTTCTGCTGGAGAAAGATGAGGTGTTCTGCTCCTTTAAGATTTAAAGCCTCAACAACAACAACAACAACAACAACAACATGCTTGGGTCTTTTTGTTCTTATAAAAATATTGGAGTTTGTTTACTGAAAGAAAGACATGTTAGATTTTGATTAATATCTATAGATTTTCTCTTTTATGCATTGACTATTTTGTTTGATTTTGTTCTTATTTTTGTTACTTCCTTTTAGTAGTTAATTTTTGTGTGGGGGGCTATAATTTGCTGTTTCTTTACCAATTTATTGAACTACATACTTAGATAATTGATCTTCAGCCTTTTTACTTCTTAATATATGCATTTGAGTACTTGTTTAGCTCCTATCAAGGAGCCCTGGTGGCTCTTTGACTTAGGCATTGTGCTGCTACCTGCAGGGTTGGTGTTTCAAACTCACTAGTCATTTAATAGTAGAAAAATGAGGCTGTTTGCTCCCATAAAGTTTTATAGTCTTGGAAACTCTGTATAGGGTTGTTGTGAGTCAGAATCAACTCGATGGCATTGGGTTTGGTGTTTTTCTTTTATACATATATATATTTTGTTGTGTCATGTGCTGTTGAGTTGATTCTAACTCATAGCAACCCTGTAGGATATTGTAGAGGTACCCTATAAGGTTTCGATGGCACTTAACAACAACAACAATCTTTGTGGGAGCAGATAATCATGTTTGTTTTTTTTCTCCCACAGAGCTACTAGATGGCTTTGAACCTCCAGTCTTTTTGGTTAGCAGCCACATAGTTAGCCATTGTACTACCATGACTATTTTCATATATGCCTCTGTTGTTAAGTGCTATTGAGTTGGTTCCAACCCATAGCGACCCTGTATAGAGTTCCCAAGGAGTGACTTATGAGTTTGAACCGCCAGCCTTCTGGTTTAAACTGACTTTGTAGTCCAGCGCTTTAATACACAGCGCCACATGAAGACTTCACTTTCATGTATATATATGCACATATAAGTTACACAGGATAATAATATTATCATTTTATGCAATGAATATTCAGATATATTCACATATTTTCTGTCTTCATTATTCATTTCTTTAATACATTTCTGTACTTTTGTTTGGGATCATATTCCTTATGCATGAAGAAATCTTTTCAGTATTTCCTTTTGTGTATATCTGACTATGACAACTATCAGTTTTTTTGGGGAGGGTTGAAGAGAGGGTGGGTTCTGGAACCATATTTATTTTGCCTCCAAATTCAAAGAGTATTTTTTTTTTTAAAGCCTAAAATTATACATAGGCAGTAATTTTCCTCCAGAACTTTAAAAATATCTCTACCTTCCATAGTTTTTATGGAGACATCAGTTATTAATCTTTTTTTTTTTTTTTGGTAGATATGAATCTTCCCCTATGGTCTCTCAGGCAGCTTTTGAAATATTCTTTTTATGTTTGGTATTCATTAATTTTGCTACGATTGCTTAGTTTACTGTGTTCTGCATGGTGTCCATGGTAATTCTTGAATTTATAGATTGGTTTTTCTATTTTAGCTTTGGAAAGTTAATGGCCATGATGTGTTAAATAATTCCTTTTGCCTATTCCTTTTTTTCCTCTCCCTTTGGGACTTAAAAATATAGTTATGCATTGTGTAGTATCTATGCCATGTTCTGTAAAATAGGATATTATGTGATTTGGACTGTGTGTGAACATCGTATCATAATTTGTTCTTTCTTTTTCTTTAAGCATCTCCAACAATCTTTGTACCTGTGATCATCAGTGTGTTGATAGGGATTTTTTTGTGTGTTTGGTTCTTAATTCATGTCATTAGTAGTTTATCCATATCTGATAATAGTTCCTACCTTTTTGTTAGCCTTGTAGTTTCATTGGAGCAGATTCTTTAGCACCTTGGAGAATTTTTTCTTAGTTTTTAAGAATCGACATGCCTAAATCACAAGCAATACCTTCACTGATTTTCCTCCTTTATGTTGCTTAATAACCTTTTACTTCATGTCCAAATCTATTACTTCTCCTTTGCCTGTTATTGCTACTATCATTATCACTGGTTTGGATTCATTTGGTAACCAAGATGCATTTCACAGAAATATTTTTAAAAGAATATTAAGCAGAGTAATACCACTACAACACTCAAGAAATGCAAAGTACACAAAATTGGATGCTGCTGCCTACAAGTCAAAGCATATACTGTTATATGGTAAACTTTTTAGATAGATGGTACAGTATATACATAAAACAGTAACATAGGCATTTATTATGACTATCAAAACATGTTCATTATATGTTATAAGGAGCCTTGGTAGCATAGTGCATTTCGAGCTGGGCTGCTAAGTCAGAAGTTGAAATCTACCAGTCTCTCTGTGGAAGAAAGATGAAGCTTTCTGCTCTTGTAAAGATTTACAGCCTATACAGTGCCACTGTGAGTCAGAGCAGACTTGGTGGCACAGAACTACCACCACTATATATGTATATTGCCCCCCCCTTTTAAAAGTTTTTATTGTGAACTGAGTGGTTAGTTTAAATGGGTGTACAACAGTTTTACACTAATTGTTTTATTGCAGTGATTAGTATCTCCTCTGTGCATCGTCATTCAACAGTATTTGCTTCTATTCCCTCTGTTTCTTTTTCTTTTGTTGGAGGGTGTACACAAAAACAGTCAGGAATAGATAATAAGATAAACAACCAAAGGACATGTTCTGCAAGCCTGTCTCCTGGCCACCAGCACCTGGCTGCCAGCACACAGCCATTCATTTTCCATGAGTCTAGAATCCTTAGCTGCTCTCTCTTTCCATGCTCTCGTTTCTGCTTCCATCTCTGGTTAGAGTCCCACATTTTGCTTATGCTTTTCTCCTTTGCTGGTCCTAGGGTTCTCTGTTTCTGGACTGTAAGATAAACCACTCCCCTCTTTTTGTTACAAAACTTCTTCCTTCACAGTTGTGACAGTTGCAGTTAGTCATGGTATCAATTACTCACTATTGAATCCAAAGAATCTATCATCTTGTCCTTTGACCAGACCCATCTAGACATTATGAACACTAATCAGTGGGGATTCTACCTTCCCCCGCCCCACACTGAAACTAAATTCCCTCTTGAAAACTTGTAAGCCAGTCACTTTGTGCCTTTATGGCCCCTCCCATTTTAGGTATTCAGTGTCTAAGTTGCTCATCCCTATCAACCCTATATAGAGAGGGGATAGGATTGATTTTGGATGTGAAGACTCCTTCCGTCTCAGTTGGTATTTTATGCTACTACATAGTTCTGATCATCAAGCCATTGAAGCCAGGTCGAGTGGGTACTATCTTCTAAGTTTGGGCGTTCTTTTGTGTCTCCCCTCTTTCACACCAGCTGAGTGCTTTGCTTTCAACACCAGCCATCTATGGCTATGTCCTTGTCTCTGGGCTCAGGAGTCCACAGGTGTCACACTTCCAAACAATCAAGTCCTCCTCTTCGCTCTCTCATCTCCAGGTTGACGCGAGTCTATGAAATGTAGTCAAACTCAGCCCATATCTTCGTTGCTGTCTTTTTCTCTTCCACTCACTAGGAGACCAATGTGGTCACCAACATGCTTACATGCCTGCTCACACCACTGCTATATATTGTACCATTATATGTCTGGTAGCACAATTGCTATGAATTCAAGAAATATGAGATGCATATGGTGCATGAAGGAAGTTGTGCACTTGCTGTTTTATGCTTCAACTGAGACTTCTGAAACTCTGTTATAATCTTAGGGGATTATAGTATATGTGGTGGTTGTTGCCCAAACAAAAATTATGTGGTGTGTGACTTTACAAGGGTGCTTCAAGAAGTTGGTGGACAGACTACTGTATTTTTTCATTCTATTTGTCTGTGGACTTTTGAAGCCCCCTCATATGCATGTTTCATTGTGTTCTTATGTCTTTTCTTTACTGTACTTTGCTTTTGCATTCTGCTTCAATTGTGTCTTCTGGATCACTGGTCTTCTTTTCAGCCATCTAAAAAAAAATTGCTTATCAAAGTATCTTTTCTATCTGATTTTAAATAGAAATTCTAGTACTAGGAAATACAGCATCTGAACCTTTTTTGATTGTAGGTGTATGGCAGTCCTTATCTTTTGTGTCCTTGAAGATGTATTAATCACAATTTAAAAAATTGTGTCTGAAAATTTCAGTGTCTGGCTCACCTGTAGACAAGTTTTTGTTCTCTTTTGCTTCTTTTTTTCTTGTATTTTGGTATACATGGGAACTTGGATGATAGAAAGTGTATATGAATAATTATAGTGGTTCTTGTTGCTGATACTCTTTATTTATTATGGATTTAATTTGCATTTTTGAAAGTTGTTTCAGTAGGTGCAAATTACTTTATTCCTCAGGAATCAAGCTGATTCACCCTTGAGATACAGTTTTTATAAAATCTGCTTTTTATTTTTATGTTTTCCTTTATTCTTAGATTCTGGTTTTTCAGAGTACTCCATTGTGGTGTTTATCAGAGTTCTTGACCTCAGAGGAACCTGAGACCTAGTGCAGCATCTCAGCATTTGAAACTATAGATAGCTCTACTTAGCTTGTCAGGTTCATACAGATGATTTTTTGCTTGAGCTGCTTATAAGTTGGCAAATTCCAAGGATTAGAGTGAGGAGCAGGTTTAACTTTTGGGCTTTATTTATCTGAATTTTCTTCTTAAAACCTTAGCCCCTTCACTTCTGCCTACCTTGATGGCTCTTAACTCCATCCTTTATCTCCTCAGCCCTATGGGACGTTTGATAGCTCTTTTTAGCTTGTCTGCCTCTTAGCAGTTACTTATTGATTGGCTTCTTAATTTTTTTTCTGGTACTTTTTATTAATCTGCTCAATTTTTTGAAGGAAGAAGTGGTCTAGAATGCAGGATTCACTGCAGTTAATAACTTTTTGTGTATGAAGTTAAGCTTTCAGTTCATAGTTACTTTAGTAAAAATTCCAGCATCTGTAAAATATCTGTATTTATATATATATTTGTATGTATATGTGCATATGTTTACAGAGTCCCTGGAGGGTGCAAATGGTTAACGTGCTTGGCTGCTAATCCAAAGGTTGGAGGTTCAAGTCCACCTAGGGTTGCCTTAGAAGAAAGCACAGATGAGCTATTCTGAATAATCAGCCATTGAAAACCCTGCGATGTACAGTTTTATTCTGACACACATGGGTTAATTCAAAAGCAGCTGGTAGGGGTGTATATATATGTTTGTGGATATGTATATATGTATCTCATTTTTTTTTCTTAAATGTTTTATTGTGAATTATATGTGATAGTTTACATGGGAGAACATTAATTTTACATTCATTCTATCGTATATCGTCTCATTGCCATGGTTACAATCCCCTCCATGCAATCCTTCCCGTGCCCCCAGGTCTTCAGCACACAGTCACTTTCCCTCTCTGGATCTAAAGTCTCCAGCTGCTCCATCGCTCCACGTCATCATCTCTGGCTCCATTTCAGGCATCACTGCTTCTCTGGGTAGGGTCTTGCTCTCTGCTCTTCTTCCTTGATGGTCCTAGGGACCTCCTCTCCTAGACTGAAAAGTTAATCACTCCTCTCCTTGCTATAAAACGTCTACCTTTACATTTCCAACACTCACAATCAGTCCTGATAACAGTTATTCACTATTGTATCACAAGATACCCGTCTGCATTTCATTGCATCAGCCCTGCCTAGACAGATTGAATACTACTCACCTGGAGATTCTACCTTCCTCCAGGCCCTCTGGATCTAGGTTCCCTCTTGAAAGCTTGTAAGCCAGTCACTTCTTGCCTTTGTAGCTCCCTGCCCCCCATTTTGGGTAGCCAGTGTCCAAGTTGCCCATCCCTGTCTACTCTGTGTGTGGACGGGGGGGAATGATTCTTGCTGTAAGGACTTGTTCCCTCTTTTGAGCTACTGCGTCCATAGGTGTAGGTCAAGTTCATCAAATTGTATGAGAATACTTTTTTTTTTTTTCCTCCTCTTTTTACTTCTGGTTGAGCTGTGATCATCCAGTCATTGAAGCCAGAATAAGTGGGTATTCTCTGTAAGTGTGGGTGTTCTTATGCATATGCCCTCTCTTCTTATCAGCTGGATGCTTCACTCTCCACTCTAGTCCTCTGTGGCTATTTTACTGACTCTGGGCCCAAGAGTCCCCAGGTCTTGCCACACTGCTGGTCAACCAGTCTTCACCCGGGTTCACAGAAGTCTATTGAACATTGTAGGGCTTAGCTTGCCACTTCATTGCTGTTTTTCCCTCACTTCCCCTTATTGGTGTCAAGCGTGGTCACCAATCAGAGTGTGTATTCCCATTGGGTCTTAGTCTTGGAAGGGGGTTTGCACTGAGGGGACCCGACCACTTGCCTTATATTTTTTCTGTAGGTCTTTCTTTCAAGAAGTATTTTCTGTTCTTCTAGCTATATGTATCTCATGTGTTAAACAGTTTTTCACTCAGATTATTTACTCTTTTGAGTTGAAGATAAATACAAATGTATTGCTACTAGGGTTCTAGTCCATACATGCATGGGTTTATTTCAAATAAAATATGTTTATTCATGTCTCTGTGACCAGTAGATGGCTACAGGCAAGACCTCTTAGTAATGCACTTGTCTTAGTCTCATTGTTGTTGTTAAGTGCTGTCAAGTCAATTCTGACCCATAGTGACCCTGTATAGGGTTTCCAAGGAGCAGCTGATGAGCTTGAACCACCGACCTTGCAGTTCCAATGACTGCAGTCTGATGCATTAGCCCACTGTGCCACACCAGGAGTCACATTGTTGTTGTTGTTGTTAAGTGCCGTTGAGTCATTTCCCACCCATAGCGACCCTGTATGGGGTTTCCGAGGCTGTAAATCTTTATGGGAGCAGAACGCCTCATCTTTCTCCCACGGAGCGGCTGGTAGTTTCAAACTGCTGGCCTTAAGGTTCGCAGCCCGATTCGTAACCACTACGCTAAGGTACCTGAAAAAAAAAAAAAAGATACCTTTGTGTGATGGAAAAAATAAGATTTTGAGGTCAGGGTTAATATTAAATTTTAACAAAACTCAAGCAGACATCTTCCCAAATCATTGCCACTTTGCATCCATTTTATAGGAATGCTGTCCCACATAAAACAATAGTTTTTAGATGGATTAAGGATTTGTGAGGAAGGTTGTGAAAACCTCTAGACGAGCCAAAAAAGGGAAGACAGTCAGCTTCAACAAATGAAGAAAATGTGACTGAGGTCCAGAAACTGGTGGAAGAGGCTATAGAATTATCAATGATGAGATAGCTGCTGAAGTTGGGATATCACATGGATTGGCATTTTCAAATTTAAACTAATGTATTAGCCTCAGCATACTTTTGGCTGGATAGGTGCCTAAAACACTGTGAAAATTGAACAGCTCAAATCAGTCTTTTAAGCAAGATTGAAGCTAATGAAGACAATTTTATGGAATGCCTCATAACCAGGGACAAGTCTAAAGTTTACCAGTATGATCCAGAGAGCAAGATTCAGTCAAACAGTGATTTCTGAAGGGATTTGGTGGGCCAATTCGATTCAAGGCTGAGATGTTGTTAGGTGCCATTGAATTTGTTCTGGCTCAGAGTAGGTCTGTGTACAACCGAATGAAACACGAAACACGGACCAATCCTGCTCTAGCCTCACTGTCATTGTTACATTTGAGCCTATTGTTGCTGCATTTGTGTCAGTCCATCTCATTAGGGGTGTTCCTCTTTTATACTGACCTTCCACCTTAACAAGCATGATCTTCTTCTTCTCTAGGAACTGGTTACTCCTGATAACGTGTCTGAAGTATGTGAAATGAAGTCTTACCATCCTAGCTTCAATGGAGCATTCACGCTGCACTTATTTCAAGACAGATTTGTTTGTTATTCTGCCTTGGTACTATTAATAGGGTTTTTTTCCCAACATCATAATTCAAATACATTAATTCTTCTACAGTTTTCCTTATTCATTGTTCAACTTTCAAATGCCTTAGGTGGCTTTGGAAGATAACCATGGCTTGGATCAGATGCACTTTGCTCAAATTTACATCTTTTAACACTTTTTAATGAGGTCTTGTGCAGCAGATTTGCCTAGTGCAGTAGGTCTTTTGCTTTCTTGACTGCTGCTTCCTTCAGTGTTGTCTAGCAAAATGAAGTCTTTGAAAACTTCAATCTTTTCTTCATTTATAGTGATGTAATTTATTGGTCAAGTGGTGAGGATTTTTCTTTTCTTTACATTAATTCTTCTTTGCTTCCAGCAAGCATGATTACATCATATGCATAACACCATGTTCTTTTTCATATAATCCACCTTCTTGGATTGTTTTCTAATCCTACAGATGCTGAAAGGATACAACCCTGACACATACCTCCCCTGATTTCAAATAATCCAGTATTCCCTTGTTATACAACTGCCTGTTGATTTATATGCAGGTTCCTCAGGAGCACAATTAAGTTCTGGATTACCTATTTTTTTCAATGTTACCTGTAATTTATCTTGATCCACTTAGTCAAAAGCCTTTGCATAGTCAATAAAGCACAAGTAAATATATTTCTGGTATTCTCTTATGTCAGCAGTGATAACCCTAGTTCCATACCTTTTTCAGAATTCAGCTAGAATATCTGGCAGTTTGCCTGTTGATGTACTATGTAACCATTTTGAATTATATTTGGCAAAATTTTACTAGGATGTGATGATATTGTTCGATGCTCTCTGTATTCCATAGGGTCACTTCTCTTTCAAGTGGACATAGATATGGATTTTTTCCAATTGTTTGGCTAGTTAGTGCTTGATCAGATTTTAATTTATAGTCTGTTAGTTGCTGAAGCCTTATTTTTTTTGCCAGTGCCTTCAGTGCAGCTTGGACTAATTCCTTCAGTACCATTAGTTCTTGATCATATGCTGCCTCTTGAAATGGTTGAGCACCAACCATTTCTTTTTGGTATGGTAACTTTGTGTATTCCTTCCATCATCTTTTTTTCTTTAAAGTTTTTATTGTGAATTAAGTGATACCTTACATGGGAGAGCATCAGCGTTACATTCATCCTATCATATTTTGTTTCATTGCAATGATTACAATCCCCTCCATGTGTCATCATTTAACAGCATTTGCTTCCAATTCCTCTGGTTTTTATTTTTTTGAATGTACAGAAAAGCACTCCGGAATATATAACCATTCAAACAGGCTATAACCTGCATGCCAGCCACCACCCCACCCCCCGGCCACCAGCACACGGCCCCTCTCTCTCCTTGAGTCTAGAGCTCCTAGCAGCTCCGTCTCTCCATGTCATTGTCTCTGCCTCCATCTCTGGTGTTGCTGCTTCTCTGGATAGGGTCCTGCACTGTGCTCTTCTCCCTTTATGCTACCAGGGTCCTCCTCTCCTGGGCTGCAAGATCAACTACTCCCTTCCTTTTGTTACAAAACAACTACCTTTAAATTTGTAACATTCATAATCAATCATTATAGCCATTATTCACTGTTGAACCGCAAGAGTCTTATCCCCATCTTCTTTCACCAGTCCTCTAGACAGGTTGGAATCCACTCAGTGGAGATTCTACCTTACCCTGCATCCTCTGAAATTAAGGTCCCTTGTTCCCTCTTGAAAACTTGTAAGCCAGTCACTTCATGCCTTTGTAGCACCTCCCACCCAATTTTTGGTAGCCAATGTCTAAGTTGCCCATCCCTGCCAACCTTGTGTACAGAGGGGGCGGGAATGATCCTTGCTGTAAAGATTCGTTCCCTCTTTTAAGCTACTACATCTATAAGTATAGATCACATTCATCAAATTATAGTGGATTACACCTTTTTTCCTGTTTTTTTTTTCTTTCTCTAGTCAAGTTCTGACCATACAGCCATTGAAGCCAGGTCAAATGAGTACTATCTGCAAGTATGGGCATTCTTATGCATCTCCCCTTACTTCATATCAGCTGGACACTTAACTCTCCGCTCTAGTCCTCTGTGACTATGTCCCTGTCCATGGGCTCAGAAGTCCCTGGGTCTCACTATACTGCTGGCCAGCCAGGTCTCAATCCAGTTTGACAGGAGTCTATTGAATGTGGTCGGACTTAGCTCACAGCTTCCTTGCTGTTTTTCCCCTACTTCGCCTTACCAGTAGATCAGCGTGATCAACAGCAAGATTACACGCCTGCCCGTGTATTCCCTTTGAGTTTCATTCTTGGAAGTGTGTTTGCCCTGGGGGGACTTGATTGCTTGCCTTGATGGCTCCTCGGTGAACAACTTGCTTATTCTTGTAGTAGTCATTTAGAGTGCCATTATTGTTTTTTATTTTTCCTGCTGGTCTTTTTTTAAGGAAGTATCTTTTCTGTTCCTCTAGCTGCTCCAGGCAGGTCTGCTTATCTTTTGAAGTGGAAATTTCCCAACTCAGGAAGATTCTGGATGGGGATCAGGATTTCACCTACGGTCTTATGCAATGCAAAGGTTCAGCAGGAAGCCTGTTTTATACTGTTGAAACTACCAGCTGTTCTGCGGGAGAAAGATTAGGCTTTCTGTTCCTGTAGAGATTTACAGCCTCGGAAACCCTCTACAGGGGTGCTGTGAGACGTAACTGACTCCACGGCACACCACCACCACTTATGGCTAGTGATTGTGAACATTTCTTCGAATGTTTGCTGGCTGCCCGAATCTCCTCCTGTGCCCATTTTTTGTCTGTTTCTTGTAGAGGTGTTGTAGTTTCCTATATATTTTAGAAATTAGTCCCTTGTCTGATGTGTTGTTGCAAAATAATTTTTCTCATTCTGTGGGCTCCATTTTTACTCTTTTGGTGAAGTCTTTTGATGCACATAAGTTTTTAAGTTTTAGTATGTCCCAATCATCTATTTTTTCCTTTTTTGTTTGTGCAATTTTCACAATGTTTGGTAGTCTGTGTGTGCTCTGTATTATAGCCCTCAAATTTGTCTCCATTTTTGCATTGATGGCTTTTATAATTCTGGGATTCACATTTAGTTCTTTAATCCATGCTGAGTTGGTTTTTGTATAGGGGGTGAGGTAAAGGTCTTGTTTCAGTCTTTTGAATATCGCTTTCCAGTTCTCGAAGCACCATTTATTAAAGAGATTTATCTTCTCCCCATGCAAGTTGGCTGTATGTGGATGGATTAATTTCTGGATTCTAGATTCTGTTCCATTGATCAGTGTATTTTTCATTGTACCAGGGCCAGGCTTTTGACCACTGTGGCCATGTAGTAAATTTTGAAATCAGGAAGTGAGCAGTTTCCAACCTTTTCTTCTTATCAAGCAGTCGTTTGCTTATCCTTTGTATCTTTCCTTTCCATATAATGTTTGTTATTATTTTTGAAGAATGTCACTGGAATCTGGATTGGAATTGCATTATATGTGTAGATTGCTTTGGGCAGTATTGACATTTTCACAATGTTAAGTCTTCTCTCCAGGAGCATGGTAATATTCTTCCATTTTTGTAAGTCTCTTTGGGTTTCTTTCTTTTTTTCTCTTTTGGTTTCTTGTAGTAATGTTTTGTAGTTTTCTTTGTATAGGTCCTTTGTTTCTCTGGTTACATTTTTTCCAAGATAGTTTATTTATCCTTTGGGCGGCTGTTATAAATGGTATTGCTTTCCTAATGTCCTTTTCAGTGTTGTTATTGTTAGTATAGAGGAATCCAACTGATTTATGTATGTTGATCATCTTACACCCTGCCACATTGCTGAATCTTCCAAAGAGGTCTAGTAGCTTTTTTACTTTGCCTTTGGGGTTTTCTATGTATAGGATCATAAAGTCTGCAAATAGAGAATTTTGCTTCCTCTTAGGCAAATTAAAGGCATCCAAATTGGCAATCTTGCCATATAGCTCTCTCTGGCTAAGAATTCCAACACAATATTGAATAGCAGTGATGACAGAGGGCATCCTTGTCTGGTGCCACCTGTTTCACAAAGAGGAAGGCTTTCAGTTTCTCTCCATTGAGAGTAATGTAGGCTGTTGGTTTTGTATATATGCTCTTAATTATGTTGAGGAATTTCCCTTCAATTCCCACTTTGTTGAGTGGTTTTTATCAGGAATGGATGTTGGATTTTGTCAGATGCCTTTTCTTCATCAGTCCATGTGCTCATGTGATTCTTTTCCTTTTTCTTATTTATATGGTAGATTACACTGATTGTTTTTCTAATGTTGAACCATTCTTGCATTCCTGATGTGAATCCCACTTGCCTGTGAAGTATTATTTTTTTAAATGTGCTTTTGGATTATATTGGCTAGGATTTTGTTGAGAATTTTTCCATCTATGTTTATGAGGGATATTGGCCTATAATTTTGTTTCTTACTGATGGCCTTCCCTGGTATGAGGGTTACACTTGCTTCATAAAATGTATTAGGAAGTTTTCCATCCTCTTCTATGTTCTGGAATAGTTTGAGTAGAATTGGTGACAGCTCTTTCCTGAATAGTAAAACTCAGCAGTGAAGCCATCTGGACTTAGACTTCTTTTGGTTTAGAGTGTTTTGATGACCTGATCAGTTTCTTCATTTGTTATCAGTCTGTTCAAGTTTTCCACTTCACTCTGTGTAAACTTAGGTAGGTCTTGTTTAAAATATATATATATCTATCTCTTCTAAGTATTCAGATTTTTTGGAGTATATCTCTTCATTGTTGTTTTTAGGTGCCATCAAATTCGTACTGACTGAAAGAGACCCTATGCACAACAGAACGAAACACTTCCCGGTCCTGGGCCAACCTCACAATGTTGCTTTGCTTGAGCCCACTGATGCTGCTATATTGCCAGTCCATCGTGCTTGGGGTCTCCTTCTTTTTCTCTGACCCTTCACCTTACCAAACATGATATCCTTCTCCAGCGACTGGTCCCTCCTGGCAATATGTCCAAAATATGAAAGACGAAGTTTTGCCATCCTGAACTCCAGTGAGCATTCTAGCTGCATTTCTTTCAACACAGATCTGTTTGTTCTTTTGGCAGCCCATAGCACTTTCAATATTCTCCCTAACACCATAATTCAAAAGCATCAATTCTTCTGCAGTCTTCCATATTCACTGTCCAGCTCTCGCATGCATATGAGGTTATTGAAAATACTATGGCTTGGGTCAGGTGCACCTTAGTCCTCAAGCTGACATCTTTGTTGTTCAACACTTTAAAAAGGTCTTGTGCAGCAGATTTGCTTAATGCAATAATACATCGTTTAATTTCTTGACTGCTGCTTCTGTGAGTGTTGATAGTTGATCCAAGAAGACTGAAGTCCTTGACAACTTCAGTCTTTTCTCCATTGATAAGAATGTTGTTTATTGGTCCAGTGGTGAGGATTTTGGTTTTCTTTACATTGAGATGCTATCCATACCGAAGGCTGTGCTCTTTGATCTTCATCAGTAAATATTTTAAGTCTGGTTCACTATAAGTAAGCAAAGTTGTATCATCTTCATATCGCAGGTTGTTTATGAGTCTTCTTCGAACCTGATGCCACGTTTTTCTTCATATAACCCAGCTTCACAGATTATTTGCTCAGCATACAGGTTGAATAAGTATGGTGAAAGAATACAACCCTGTTGCACACCTTTCATAATTTTAAACCTTTCAGTGTTTGTTGTTCTGTTTGAGCAACTGCCTCTTGGTCCATGTACAGATTTCTCATGAGCACAATTAAGTGTTCTGGAATACTCATACTTCGCAGTGTTGTTCATAGGTTGTCATGATCCACACAGTCGAAAGCCTTTGCATAGTCAATAAGGGATAGGTAAATGTCTTTCTTGTATTCTCTGCTTTCATCCAAGATCCATCAGACATCAGTAATGAAATTTCTCATTCCACCTCCTCTTCTGAATTTGGCTTGAATATCTGGAAGTTCTCTGTCAGTGTATGCTTGCAGCTGTTTCTGTGTTACCTTTAGTAAAACTTTACTCGCATGGGATATCAAAGATCTTGTCTGATGATTTATGCATTCCGTTGGGTCACCTCTGTTTGGAATGGGCACAAATATGGATCTCTTCCAATCAGTTGGCCAGATGGTTGTCTTCCAAATTTTGTGGCATAGATTAGTGAGTGCCTCCAGTTCCGCCTCACGTTCTTGAAAATTTCTATGTTTATTTCATCAAATCCGGGTGCCTTGTTCTTTACCACTTTCTTCAGTGCACCTTGGACTTCTTCCTTCAGTATCATTGGCTCTTGATCATATGCTACCTCTTGAAATGATTGTCCATCAACCATTTCCTTTTGGTATAGTGACTCTGTGTATTCCTTCCATCTTCTCTTGAAGCTTTCTGCATCATTCAATAATTTGCCCAGAGAATCCTTCAGTAACCAAAGTCAAGGGTTGAATTTTTTCTTCTGTTCCCCTAGCTTGAGAAATGATGAGTGTGTTCTTCCCTTTTGGTTTTCTGACTCGAGATCTTTGCACATTTCGTTGTAATACTTGACTTTATTCTTGAGCTGACCTTTGAAATTATCTGTTCAGCTCTTGTACTTCCTCATTGCTTCCATTTACTTTAGTATGTCTATATTAGAGAGGAAGTTTCATTATCTGTTCTGATACCCATTTTTGTCTTTTCCTTCTTTCTTGTCTTCTTAATGCCTTTTTGTTTTCTTCCTGTATGATGTTCTTGATGTCATCCCACAACTCTTCTGGTCTTTGGTGTTTAGTGTTTAATGTATCAAATCTGTAATTCAGTTGGGATACATTCAAGTTTATATTTTGACTCTCATGGACTGTTTTCATTTTCTTCACCTTCAGTCTGAACTTGCATATGAGCAGTTGATGGTGTGTTCCACAATCTGCCCCTTGCCTTGTTTTGACTGATGATATTGAGCTTTTCCATCATGTCTTTTCACCCATGTATTCAATTTCATTTCTCTGTATTTCATCTGGAGAGTTCCATGTGTATACTTGTCTCTTATGCTGTCTAAAGAAGGTATTTGAAAGGAACAAATCATTGATTTTGCAGAATTCTACCATGCCATCTCCAGCATTAGTTCTATCACCAAGGCCATATTTTCCAACAACTGATCCTTCCTCTTTGCTCCCCACCTTTGAATTACAATCACCATTAATTATCAAATACATCTTGATTGCATGTTTGATCAATTTCAGATAGAAGAAGTTGGTAGAATTCTTCTATTTCATCCACACGGGCTTTAGTGGTTGATGCGTAAATTTAACTAATAGTGGTCTTAATTGGGCTTCCCTGTAGGTGCATGGATATTATCCTATGACAGACAGCGTTATACTTCATAACTGATCTGGATATCTTCTTGTTTACAATGAATGCAACAATATTCCTCTTCAATTTGTCATTCCCTGCATAGTAAACCATGTGGTTGTAAGATTCAAAATGGCCGATACCAGTCCATTTCAGCTCACTAATGCCTAATAGATCAATGTTTATATGTTACATTTCATTTTTGGCAATTTCCAATTTTCCTAGATTCATACTTTGTACATTCCATGTTCTGATTATTAATGGGCGTTTTCAGCTGTTTGTTTTCATTTTGAGTTGTGCCATATTAGCAAATGAAGGTCATGTGCTCTGCAGCATCATTTCTATTACTAAGGGTATATTTTCCAACTGCTTGTTTCTTCTTCTTTGTTCTGAACTTTTGTATTCCAACTGCAGTAATTATCAATACATCTTAATTGCATATTTGCTCAATTTCAGATTGAAGAAGTTGGTAGAATACTTCAATTTCATCCTCATTGGCTTTAGTGGTTGGTGCGTAAGTTTGAGTAATAGTGGTTATTAATTGGTCTTCTCTGTAGGCGCATGCATCCTATCACAGACTCTGTTGTACCTCATGACTGATCTGGATGTGTTCTTTTTTTTTTGCCCTCTGTGACTCTAGCTTTTTTTCTTTAGGGTTTTTATTGTGGAATGAGTGAAAGTTTACAGGGCGGAACATCAGTGTTACATACAGCAAATCATAACACCGTGTTTTATTACAATGATTATAATCCTTTCCATGTACTATCAGTTAAGAGTATTTCTCTTTATTCACTTTACCTTTTTTTTTTTTTTAAACAAAACAGAACGCTCAGGTATATATAATAATTTACACCACCAAAAAGCACATTCTGCAAGTCGGCCTCCTGGTCACCAGCTCTTAGTCCCTCTCTTCCCATAGTCCTCAGCTGCTCTCCCTCTCCACGACCCCATCTTTGCCTCCATCTCTGGTGTTCCTGGTTCTCTGGATAAGGTCCTTTCTTCTGCTTGTGCTCTTTTCCCTTGATGGTCATAGGGTCCTCTGTTTCTGGACTGTAAGATTAACCACTCCCCTGTTTTTGTTACAAAACTTCTACCTTTTACAATTGTTGTAGTCACAATTAGCTATGATAACAATTATTCACTATTGAACCATATGAATCTTATCCCTGTCTCTTTCACCAGACCCATCTAGACCAGATGAAAACTATTCAGTGGTGACTTTTTCTTCCCCCCATATACTCTCAAACTCCCCCTTGAAACCTTGTAGTTCAGTCACTTCTTGCCTTTTTCGCCCCCTCATTTTAGGTAGACATTGCTAACTTGCCCATCCAAATATACTCTGTGTACAAAGGGGATAGCATTGATATTTGATGTCAGGACTCCATCCCTCTCTGTTGGTATTTAGAGTTACTACCACCCTGTGTATAGGTCAGGCTTATCAAATTGTAGCAATATACTCTTCTTTTATCAAAAAAACTTTTTTTTTTTTTTTGGGTTATCTTCCTCTAGTCAAGTTCTGATTATCAAGCTATCGAGACTAGGTCAAATAGGTACTGTCTGCAAGTTTGGGTATTCTTGTGCATGTCCCCTCACTTCATATCAGCTGGATGCTTCACTCTAACTCATCTCTAGTTCTCTGTGGCTTTGTCTTTGTCCTTCGGCTCAGGTGTCCCCAGGTCTTATCACACTTTGGACCAACCATCCCTTCACTTCCTGTTTTCTCTTTTATCTCCAGGGCAACGGGAGTCAATGGACTGTGGTTGAACTCAGCCCATATCTTTATTGCTACCTTTCCCCCTCTTCCACTCACCAGTAGACCAATGTGGTTTCCAGCAAGTTTACATGCCTGTTAATGTGTTCCCTTCAAGTTTTAGTCTTAGAGGGTAGTTTGTTCTGAAGGAACTTGATTGCTTGCCTTGATGACTTCCTAGCGAACAGCTTGCTTATTCTTGTAGTAGCCAGTCATGCTGACATTTTTGTTTTGCATTTTTCCTGATGATCTTTCTTTGAATGTGTATCTTCTGTTGTTCAAGCTTTTCCAAGCTGGTCTGCGTGTCTGTGCTAGAGTGAATGTCCCACCTTATAAGGTTCTTGATGGGACTCAGGATTCCATCTAAGATCTTATATTCTACCAAAGTCTTGCAAGAGGCGTATTTCACTGCACAAGTTCTAGAAACCCTTTCAGGTATTCCAGTCAGTTACAGGCCGAAGATGGGCATACAAGTTTTCTGTAATCATGTTTCCCAACATTCCTTTCTATCCTACTCATGTGTCTATTTTACAACAGTAGGAAAGGGTAATCAATATTCATAAGATAATCAAGCATTTTAGTATTATTTCCCCTCTTCAGGCTATGCCTAGATCCCTGTGTCACAGAGCCCTGGTAATTCAAGGCTGAGCATGCATCACTATTTCCCTCAATCCCACTTAGGCCATACAAATTTGTCTAAGTGTTCCCCTGTCTTTTTTTGTTCTTCCACCTCCTCCCCCTTCTTCTATTGCCCTTCATAACACCTGAATGAAACCCACCACCACAACTCCACTGTTGTAGTTACCTTATATTCCATTAGTTCTACCCTCCATTTAAGACAGTCTATTTTATCCTGTGTTCTACCTGACCTACTCACTATCTGGATCTCTGTTCTTCTGTGTTTAACTTTTTTTACGTTGTAATTGTTTTAATCATAGACTGACCTCCTAGATCCTATGTCCTTATAATTTTATTCTGTTCTTAACTCTTCCGTTTGTCGACTGAGATCAGGGACGTACGTCATTCTCTGTTTGTTGTCTGTTCATGTTGGTTTTCAGTCCACAGAACATCCTTGAGAATGTTTTTCCTAGCTGGGATGGTTTTGGCAAAATCCCTTAGCTTCTGTTTATCCTAGACTTTTTGATTATACCACCATATTTGATTGACAGCTTTGCTGGGTATAGGATTCTTGGTTGGCAGTTTTTTTCCTTTCAGGGTTTTATATATGTCTCCCCATTGTCTTCTTGCCTGCATGGTTACTGTTGAGAGATGCAAGCTTAATTAGATTTTCTTGCCCTTGTATGTTACACTTCCCTTTTATCTAGCTGCTTTCAGGATTCTATCCTTACCTTTGAATTTGGAGAGCTTGATTATTATATGTCTTGGTGATTTTCTTTTAGGGTCTATCCTTCGTGAGGTTCGTTGAGCTTCTTGAATGCTTATTTTGTCTTTTTCTTGTAGAGGTGTTATAGTTTCCTATATATTTTAGAAATAAGTCCCTAGTCTGATGTGTCATTGCAAAAGATTTTTTCCCATTCTGTGCATCCCCCTTTTACTCTTTTGGCGAAGTCTTTTGATGCACTTAACTTTTTAATTTTTAGTGTGTCCCATTCATCTATTTTGCCTACTTTTGTTTGTGTACTTTTCAAAATGTTTGGTAGTCTGTATATGCACTGAATTACCACCCTCACATTTGTCCCTGTGTTTTCATTGATGACCTTCCTAATTTTGGGATTCACATTTAGGTGTTTAATCCATGTGAGTTCGTTTTTGTATAGGGCATGAGGTAGAGGTCTTATTTCATTCTTTTGCTTATCGCTTTCCAGTTCTGGCAGCACCATTTGTTAAAGAGACTATCTCCTCCTCATGCAGTATGCCTAGGCACTTTGTCAAAAATCATTTGTATGTGGATGGGTTAATTTCTGGATTCTCAGTTCTGTTCCATTGATCGATGTATTTGTCATTGTACCAGTACCAGGCTGTTTTGAGCACTGTGGCCATGTAGTAAATTTTGGCATCGGGGAGTGAAAGACTGTCAACCTTGTCAAGCATGTAATGCTTAGCAGGTGTTGGTGTCTCTTGTTGCAGAGGTGGAGTATAATGTGGTATGCTTATAGCTTGGCTATATGGCTATGATTGCTGTCTCTTCTTGGGTAATGTAAGGAGAAAACGCTCCCACCTCCAGGAAAAATGTTTGATCATAAGGACCAAAAGCAGAAGTAATAAAAAAACACAGAGATAAATACCAACACTTTCAAACAGAAATAAAGGTGTGGTCAACTGTCCCATGCTACACAGGCAGTGTGTGTGCAAAGTATAAGCCCCCAGCAGTGTGTGAGGGTGTTCACTTGCTCAGGCCCCTCCACTAGTCACTATAATAGAAGTGTACAGGTAGATATTGGGAAGTTAATGGGAGAAAGATTGTCTAGTATTTTTGTCTCTGAATGTTATTTAGGTGTCTGCTGTATGCACAGCACAATTCTCGAGATGATTGAGTCTTTTTATGTTGCGGTTTTATGGATTGTTTTATAATGGTCCTATACACGGAGCTCTGGCAGCACAGTGGCCACGAATCAGGCTGCGAACTGCAGGGTCAGCAGCTTGAAACCACCAGCTGCACCACAGGAGAAAGGCGAGGTGCCCCACTCCCTCAAAGGCCCACAGCCTCGTAAATCCCGCACAAGGTCTCCTGGAGTTGGAATCAACTCCATGATGCACAGCCACCAAGGGTTTTGCACAAGTTAATTTTAGGGCTGTGTCAATGTGGCCAACGTTATTAGTAGCTGCCAAGATCCTTCTCTCTGTGCTGATTTTTGTGGGAGTGCACCCAGCACTTGATGACATCCTGGAAGAGCAAAGAAGGCACAACACGGAAGGGGAGGGAGAAGTGTGTAGAGTCTACTGTGCCTCTTTATGCAAGTTTCCCTGAGCAGCTTTTAGAGCTGGTTCCCTGAGCTGGAGAACTGGCTGTAGCCCTGTCCTCTAAACTCTACCAGGGCGGGGTGGCCGCAGAGGGAGTCCTGTCTCCAGATTCCTAACTCGCAGTATTTTCCTTAATGTCATGAATTTTTCACTTGCGAGTGCAGAAAACTGACGTCCTGGACCTTATGGTAGATCCGAAACCCTGGAGTTGTTCTATGAGTGCTTCCTATGTGAGTTCCCAGTCCTGCCACCATGGAAACTTCCCTACCTGGCTTTTTTTCTACTGCAGCCCAAACCGAAAGTGCCTCTTTTGTTTTTTAAAGGAAATTAATTCATTCTTACCCAGACAGCTCATGTGAATAAATGTCATGCTGAGGAACGGAAGAGTCTTCATTTAGAGAAATATTTTTATATACAACTCATCTATCCACACTAATGAGGAATTGTAATTTTTAAAAATGTATGTGAATGCTCGAAACTTCTTAATATCACCTGTCAGAATATAGATTAACTATGTTGATAGGGGATTATATTTTAGAAAGAGGATTTAGTCTCGAAACCAGTATCCATTTGCTGTTCATTCCGAGTCTTGGTGTTACTGTGTGTGTCAGAGTAGAATTGTGCTCCATAGAGCTTTCAGTGGATGATTATTTAGGAGTAGATTTCCAAGTTTGTCTTCAGAACTAGTCAAGAAATGAGAGTTTATTTTTAAGAAGCAAATTTAGTGCTTATTTTAGTAACCCTGACACTGTGTCAGCACTTAAAAACGCCAGTTGATGTGTTTATTCTTTTCTTTTCTAGTGATATGCAGCTTTCGAGGATCTGTCCCTCAAGGTTTGGTCCTAGAAATAGGAGAAACAGTTCAGATTCTTGAGAAATGTGAAGGTGAGTATTAACCTATAAAAACACATAATGATAATTTCTGGCAGTAATGCATTTTGTGGTAATTTATTATAAGCATAATTTATCCCATTATGGAATATTTAAAAAAGTTCGTGCTCTATATTTAATAGAAAGGTATGAGCTTTTTTGTTCTAATCTAATAGCAGCAATTAAGTAACTAATTGTTGTCTATCAGGACATTATTTTACATACAATGTCAAGTGATTGTTATTTATCTTTTATATCAAAAAGATAATCTACCAGCCATTTTTTAGCTGCATTTAAATAGAATTTGATTGGGAAACTATGATCTTTATAATCATTTGCATGTTTCTTTCTGATTGGCTGAACATGTTCGATCATAATGGAAAAAGGCAGTAAATATGCTTAAATGAAGATTAGGTTGATTACTGCTTTGTTTGTGTGACATCTACAGAGACATTGAATGGAGAGCATTGATAAAACAGTGAAACTAACAATTTTTGTTTTTGTTTTTTGTTCAAAGCTTTTATTTTGAGAGAGTACATGGGAGAACGTTGGATTTTACACTCATCCTATTGTATTTTGTTTCATTGCAATGATTACAATCCCCTCCATGCACCATTACTTAACAATATTTGTTTCTATTCCCTCTGTTGTTGTTTTTTATGTACACAAAACCACTCAGGAATATATAACCATTTAAACAACCAAAGGTTGTATTCTGCAAGCCAGCCTCCTGACCATCAGCACACAGCCTTTCTCTTTTTATGTGTCTAGGGTCCATAGCTGCTCTATCTCTCCATGTCCTCATCTCTGCCTCCATCTCTGCTGTTGCTGCTTCCCTGGGTAGGATCCCACATTCCACTGCTGTTCTTCTCCCGTATACTCCTAGGGTCCTTTGTTCCTGGATTGTAAGATTAACTATTCCCTCCTTTATGTTAACATAACTTCAGCCTTTACAGTTGTAACAGTTGGCAATCAAACTCGTAACAATTACTCACTATTGAATCAGAAAGAATCCTATCCCCATCTCCAATCACTAGACCCATCTAGAAAAGATGCAAACTCTTCAGTGGGAATTCTACTTTTCTCCACACACTCTGAAACTAAACTCCTTCTCAAAAACTTGTAAGCCAGCCACTTTGTGCCTTTATAGCACAACCCCCCCTCCCATCTCTTTTGGTACCCATCCCTATCAACCCTGTATACTGAATGGATAGACTTGATCCTTGAAGTGAAGACTTCCTCCTCTTGGTTGGTATTTTGAGCTACTTTGTTGTTGTTGTTAAGTGCCATTGAGTCGGTTCCGACCCATAGCGACCCTGTACAGGGTTTCCGAGGGTGTAAATCTTTACTACATCCATGCAATATCCTGTGCGAGTAAAGTTTTACTAAAGGTAATACAGAAACGGCTTCAAGTATACATTGACAGAGAATTTCCAGAGGTTCAAGCAGGCTTCAGAAGAGGACTTGGAAGGAGGGATATTATTGCTGATGTCCAGTGGATCTTGGGTGAAAGCAGAGAATACCAGAAAGATGTTTACCTGTGCTTTATTTACTATGCAAATGCTTTAGATTGTGTGGGTCATGACAAGCTATAGACAACTTTGTGAAGTATGAGTTTTCTGGAACACTTAATTGTGCTCTTGAGGAATCTGTACATGGACCAAGAGGCAGTTATTCCAACAGAACATGGGAACACTGAATGGGTTAAAATTAAGAAAGGTGTCCGACAAGGTTGTATTCTTTCACCAAACTTATTCAACCTGAGTCCTGGTGTGGCTCTGTGGTCTAATGCGTCAGACTGCAAAGTCATTTGAACTGCAAGGACGGTGGTTCAAACTCACCAGATGCTCCTTGAAAACCCTATACAGGGTCGCTATGGGTTGGAATAGACTCGATGGCACTTAACAACAACAACAATACTGAGCAAATAATCCAAGAAGCTGGGTTCTATGAAGAAAAACGTGGCATCAGGATTGGAGGAAGACTCATTAACAACCTGTGATATGCAGGTGATATAACCTTACTTGTTGAAAGTGAAGAGGACTTAAAATATTTTCTGATGAAGATCAAATACCACAGCCTTCGGCATGGATTGCATCTCAATGTAAAGAAAATGAAAATCTTCACTGCTGGATCAATAAACAACATTCTTACCAACAGAGAGAAGATTGAAGTTGTCAGAGACTTCATTCTTCTTGGTCAACTATCAACACTCATAGAAGCAGCAGTCAAGAAATCAAATGACGTACTGCATTAGGCAAATTTGCTGCACAAGACCTTTTTAAAATGTTGAAGAGCAAAGATTTACTAAGCTTGAGGACTAAGGTGCGCCTGACCCAAGTCATTGTATTTTCAGTAATCTCATATGCATGCAAAAGCTGAACAGTGAATAAGGAAGACTGTAGAAGAATTGATGCTTTTGAGTTATGGTGTTGGAGGAGGAGAATATTGAAAGTGCCATAGGCTGCCAAAAGAACTAACAGATCTGTGTTAGAAGAAGTGCAGCCAGAGTGCTCCTTGGAGGCTAAGATGGCCAAACTTGGTCTCTCATGCTTTGGACATATTGTCAGGAGGGACCAGTTGCTGGAGAAGGACGTCATATTTTGTAAGGTGGAGGGTCAGAGGAAAAGAGGAAGACCCCCTGAGAGATGGATTGGCCAAGTGGCAGCATCAATGGCTCAAGCGTGGCAACAGTAGTGAGGTTGACCCAGGACCAGACAGTGTTTCATTCTGTTGTGCGTAGGGTCGCTATGAGTTGGTACTGACTCAATGGCACCTAACAACAACAGCATCCATAAGTATAAGTCAAGTTCATCAAATTGTAGCAATTTACACTTGCTTCCTTAATCAGGTTTCTTTATCTTCTTCTAGTCAAGCTCTGATCATCAAGCCACCGTAGCTAGGTCAAATGGGTAATATCTGCAAGTTTGGGTGTTCTTATGTGTCTCCTCCCACTTCATATAAGCTGCCCTCTGTGGCTAGGTCAGTTTCCAAGTGGCTCAGGAGTTCCCAAGTATCCCTAAACTTTTGACCAACCAGTACTTCTTCTTCTCTCCTTCATCTCAAGATTGTCAGGAGTTTATGGAATGTGGTCAAACTCAGCCCATATCTTCATGACTGCCTTTCTACCACTTCCAGTCAAATGTAGACCAATGTGGTGTCCAGTGAGCTTACATACCTGCTCATGTGTTCCCTTTTAGTTTCAGTCTTGGAGGGGGCTTTATCCTGAAGGAACTTGACTACTTGCCTTGATGGCTCCCTGGCAAGCAGCTTCCTTTTTCTTATAATAGCCAACCACACTGCCTTTTTTTGTTTTTTCTTGCTCATCTTTCTTTCAGGACATGTCGTCTGTTTCTATAGCCACTCCAGGCTGGTCTGCAAACCAACATAAGTTTTAACATAATGAGAGTGTGGATAATTTTTGACTCACCCATATAGTTTGAATAAAATTAGTGTCAGCAACACTCTTGAGTATTTGGTAGAATTCACCAGTAAATTCTTAGGTATCCCAACGTGGCACTGTAGGATATACACTGGACTGCCAGGGTGGTTTGAACCAGAAGTTCATCCTCACCAGCCACTCCTTGGAAACCTTAACAACATTACTATGAGTTGGACCCGACTCAAAGGCACTTACCAACAATAGTTCAAGTTTTCTCCTTTAGACTGTGTTTGTTTAGTCTGTGGGTTTTTACAAATCTTTCCATTTCTTTTAGATTTTCAGATTTGTTGGAGTTCAATTTTTCATAGTATTTTTTGATCATCCTTTTTTATTTCTGTTGATTCTCTTGTGATGTCACCTATATAATTTCTTATTCATATTATTTGTATCTACTTCTGTTCTTTTATTACAGTTACCAATGTTTTGTCAGTTTTAATTAGTCCTTTCAAAGAACCGACTTCTTATCTTGTTGCTCCTTTCTTACTGTTTTTCTGTTTCATATATTTCTGCTCTAACATTTATTATTATTATTATTTTTTTCATCTGATGGCTGTAGACCTACTTTGTTTATCTTTTTGTAATTTTTGGAGATATTTTCAGAAGGTGTTGATTTTGCTGCTTTTTTATTTTCGAATGTGTACATTAGTGTTATAAATTCCTCTCTGAACACTGCTTTTTTGTGCCCCAAGGATTTTGGTAAGTTGTGTTTCCGTTCTTATTCAAGGAATTTTTTTCTGTTTCGTTTTTTATTTGATCTATTATTACTCAGTAGCTATCAAGCAAGGTGTTCTTTAGTTTCCATGTGTTTGATCCCCCCTCCCCCATATCTTCCTCTTTTTGATTTCTAATATTATATAGTATTGTGATCTGAGAAGATGCTTTGTAGGATAGGATTTTGATGTTTTAAAATGTATTGAATTTTGCTTTGTGGCTTAGCATATGATCTGTTTTAGAGAATGTACCATGTGCATTGGAAAAGAATATATATTGTGTTGTTGTTGGGTTGCCCACTTTGTATATGTCTAAGAGGTCAAGTCGGTTGATTGTGTCATGTAGTTTTTCTGGGTCTTGTTGAGTTTCTTTGTAGTCCTGTCTGTCAAAAGTAGTGTATCAAAATCTCCAGCTCTTATTGTAGAGTTGTCGATTTCTTTTTTTCGTTCTTTTAAAGTTTGATTTATATATTTTGAGCACCTTTCACTGAGAGCATAGATTTTTATTGTTATTGTGTCCTCTTGTTCAATTTACCCCTTAATCATCATATAATGTCCTTCTTTGTTTCTTCTGCTAACTTGTGCCTTCAGGTGTATTTGTCTGAGATTCAAACAGCCACTCCTGCTCAATTTTTATTGCCATTAGCTTGATATATTTTTCCCATCCTTTAATTTTTAGTCTATTTCTGTTGTCATGCATCTGATGTATCTCTTGTAGACAGCTTATTGAAAGATCCTATTTTCTTATCCATTGTGCTCTGTTTCAGGACTTACACATTTAATGTATTTATATTCACTATAATTATCACTGAAAACTCTATGCATAGCAGAGAAACATTGTCAGATATAGGATTGGAAGGTGGGAGGGCACTCAGAAAGAGATTGTGGAAAAAAATGCCTCCTCAAAGTAGG
>NW_006408764.1:1091458-1102230 GCF_000296735.1 Chrysochloris asiatica | reverse complement strand
GAGATGGATCAGCCAGGTGGCATCATTGATGGACTCAGGTGTGGCAGCGGTAGTGAGGTTGGCCCAGGATCGAACATTGTTTCGTTCTGCTGTGCATAGGGTCGCTATGAGTCGGTTCCGACTCGATGGCACCTGACAACAACAACAACATAATTATCAATAGGTATGAATTGATTGCTTTAATTTTGCTGTGAGCCTTTTCATGGTGCTGCTAGTTTCTTCATTCCACATAATGCTGAATTTATTTTGCTTGTGGATTTTCCTGATTTCTGTTGTGCTAATATTTACTTGGAGATGTGGCGCCTGGTGTGGTGCCTAGTTAACACGCCAGACTGCAAAACCATTTGAACTTCAAGGTCGGCAGTTCAACCTCACCAGCTGCTCCTTGGAAACCCTATACAGGGTCGCCATGGGTCGGAATTGACCTGACGGCACTTAACAACAACAACAACAACATTTACTTAAATAATCTTTTTGATTTTCCTGTTTTGTATTTTTAATCCATGCTGAGTTGCTTTTGTATAAGACATGAGGTGAAGATCTTGTTTCAGTCTTTTGCATATTGCTTTCTTGTTCTGCCAGCACCATCTGTTGAAGGGACTATCACCTCCCAATGTGATATATTTAGGTACTTTGTCAAATCTCAGTTGGCTGTATGTGGATGGGTTAATTTCTGGATTCTTGAGACAGTTCCAATGTTCACTGTATCTTTCATTGTACCAGTAACAAGCTGTTCTGACCGCTGTAGCTGTGTAATCAATTTTGAAGTAGGTGAGTGAGAGGTTTCCAACCATATTCTTCTTAAGTAGTAACCTGGGTCTGTTTCCTTTCCATTCAAAGTTTGTAATTGTTTTTTCCATCTCTTTGATGAATCTTTTTGTAATCTGGATTGGGATTGCATTATATTTGTAAATTGCTCCCGGCAGTGTTGACATTTTCACAATGTTAAGCCTTCCTAATCCAGGAACATGGTACGTTCTTCCATTTTTGTAGGTCTCTTTTGGTTTCTTGTAGTAGTGTTTTCGTAGTTTTGTTTATATAAGTCCTTTGTTTCTCTAGTTACATTTATACCTAGGTATTTCATCCTGTGGGCGGCTATTGTAAATGGTATTGCCTTCTTAATGTCCTTTTCAGTGCTGTCATTTTTGGTATGGAATAATCCAACTTATTTTCGTATGTTGATCTTATATCCTGCCACTTTGCTGAATCTTCCAGTTAGGTCTAGTAGCTATTTTACTGAGTCTTTGGGGTTTTGCACTTATAGGATCATATCATCTGCAAATAGAGTTTTACTTCCTTTAATTTTTTGCCAATTTGGATGCCGTTAATTTCCCTATCTTGCCATATAGCTCTTGCTAAGTCTTCCAGCACAGTATTGAATAGGAGTTGTGACAAAGGGCATCCTTGTCTGGTTCCTGTTCGCAGAGGGTAGGCTTCCAGTTTTTCTCCATTGAAAGTAATGTAGGTTGTTGGGTTTTTTTTATATGCTCTTAATTATGTTGAGCAACTTCCATTCAATTCCTACTTTGTTGAGTGTTTCTATCAGGAATGCATGATGGAGTTTGTTAAATGCCTTTTCTGCATTAATCAATATCAATCAACTATGTGATCATGTAGTTCTTTTCTTTTTCATTATTTACATGGTGGATTACGTTGATCATTTTTCTAATGTTGAACTATGCTTGCGTCCCTGATATGAATCCTACTTGATCATGATGTATTACCTTTTTTGATGTGCTGCTGGATTCTGTTGTGTATGATTTTGTTGAGAATTTTTGCATTTATGTTCATGAGGGATAGTGGTCTATAATTTACTTTCTTAGTGACGTCTTTCCCTGATTTTGGTTTGAGGGTTATGCTTGCCTCTTAAAATGTATTATGATGTTTTCCATCCTTTTCTATCTTCTGGAATAATTTGAGTAGAATTGGTGACAGCTCTTAGCTGAATGTTTGATGGAACCACCTGTGAAGATATCTGGGCCTGGATTTCTTTAGGTTGGGACATTTTTGATGATGTGATCAATTTCTTTTGTTATGGGTCCTGTTCAGGTTTTTTACTTCACTGTGTGTAAGTTTAGGTAGGTGGTGTTTTCTAAATATGTATTAATCTCTTCTAAGTTTTCAAAATTAGTTTACAACTTTTCATAGTATTCTGTTATTATCCTTTTGATTTCCTTTGGTTCTGTTGTGACAACACCCATGTGATTCCTAATGCTTGTTATTTGTGTCTTCTCCCTTATTTCTTTTGTTAGGTTTGCCAGTGGTTAGTCAATTTTATTAATCCTTTTAAAGAACCAGTTTCTTGTCCTGTTGATTCTTTCTGTAGTCTTTCTGTTTTGGAGCTCATTTATTTCTGCTTTAATCTTTATTATTTCTTTGCTTTTGGTGACTGTAGGTTTCCTCTTTTGGTCTAATTGTTTTAGATGTTGTGTTAATGTGTTAATTTTGGTTGTGTCTTCTTTTTGGGCATTTGCATTTATTGCAATAAACTGTCATTTCAGCACTGCTTTCGCCTTGTCCCAACGATTTTGGTATGTTGTTTTTTTTTTTTTCTCATTTGTTTCTAGGCACTTATTGAGTTCACGTTTAATTTCTTCTACTACCCAGTCGCTTTCAGCAGGGTATTATTCAATTTCCATGTATTTGATTCCATGTATTGTTGATGTCTAATTTGATTGTATTGTGGTCTAAGAAATCACTGTGTAGTATTTTGATATTTGTAAATTTACGGAGATTTTTTTGTGTGGCCTAAGACATGGTATATTCTGGAGAATGTTCCATGTGCACTGGAAAATAATGTGTATGGTGCTGTTGTTGGGTTGAATGCTCTGTACACATGTATGAGGTCCAGCTGGCTGCTTATATTGTTTAATTCTACTCTGTCTTTGTCAAGTTTCTTTCTGATTGGTCTATCCATTTTTGAAAGTGGTGTATTAAATTCACCCACTGTAATCGTAGATTTATCTATTTCTTACTTCAAATGTATTAGAGTTTGCTTTTTGTATTTTGGAGCTCTTTCATTGGGAGCACAGATATTTATTATGATTATGTCATCTTGTTCAATTGTTCTTTTAATCCTGAGATGATGTCCATCGTTATCTGGTAAGCTGGTTTTTGCCCTAAAATTTCTTTTATTGAGACTAGTACTGCCACTCCTGTTTGTTTGTTTTTGATTGCAATTAGCTGTGTATATTTTTCCATCCTTTGACTTTTAATCTGTTTTTGTCTCTGTGTGTGAGATGTGTCTCTTGCAGATAATATTGAAAGATCTTGTTTTCTTGTCCTTTCTGTTACTCTCCTTCTATCAACTGGTACATTTAATCTGTTTACTCCGTTCAGTGTAATTATCAATAGATGTGGATAAATTGTTGACATTATGTTTGTTTTTTTGTGGTGTTGATGCTTTCTTAGTTCTGTGTGTCTTCCCGTGCTGAGTTCATGGTTTTTGTTTTGTTCTTGTGAGTTTCCTCTTAGTCTTAATGTTTCCATGTTCTTGGATTTTCTTTTTATTGGTATGTTGTGAAGTGTTAGTTTTCTTTGAGGTTACCTTATAGTTCATTAACTTTTCTCTCCATTTAGTGCAGTCTATTTTGTCCTGTAATCTACCTGAGCTCCTCACCATCTGGATCTCTGTTCCTACATGTTTAGCTTCTTTTACATTGGAATTGTTTTGATTATAGACTGACCTCCCAGATTCTCTGAGTTTGCTCTTATAGTTTTGTTCTGTTCTCGACTCTTCCATCTTTTGATTTAGTTCTGGGAGGTGGTGCCACGTATGTCAATCTTTGGTTGTTGCCTGTTCTTGTTGGTTCTCAGTCCATATAACTCCCTTTAGAATGTTTTGTAGCACAGGGTTGGCTTTGGCAAAATCCCTTAGCTTCTGTTTATCCTGCAATGTTTTGAATACACCATCGTATTTGAGTGATAGCTTTGCTGGATAAAGGATTCTTGGTTGGCTGTTTTTTTCTTTCAGGGTTTTTTATATGTCTCCCCATTGCCTTCTTGTTTGCATGGTTTCTGTTGAGAGAGCATTGCTTAATCTGACTTGCTTGGTTTTGTATGTAACATTTCTGTTCTTTCTAACAGCTTTCAGGAGTGTCTCCATATCTTTGATTTTAGAGAGCTTGATTATGATATGTCTTGGGATTTTCTTCATGGTCTATCCTCCCTCAGGTTCGTTGTGCTACTTGAATGTTTATCTTTTCACTTTTGAGGATGTTAGAGACATTTTCGTCCAGCAGTTCTTCAACTATTTCTTCTGTGGATTTGTTTGATTCTTCTTGTTCTGGAATGCCGAAAATTCTTAAGTTATTAATCTTCATCTTGTCCATCATGCATCTTAGAGACCTTTTTCAGATTTTTTCCCCCCTCGTTTCTGTTTGCTCTTATATCTTAGTGGTATTGAGAGGTTAGTCTTCCAACTCACTGGTTCTTCCTTCCATCTCTTCTATTCTACTCCTTTGCCCTTTCAGTGTATTGTCTATTTCTGATATTGTGTTATTGATTGTTTGGACCTCTTCCTGTAGGTTTTGAATTTTTTCCAATGCTGTATCTAACCTATTTGATTATTTTTGTAGTGCTTTCTTTACTTCTTCCTACTTTTTCTCAACTTCTTTGTAAAGTGTTTTGAAGCATTATATAATCATTTTTCTGAATTCCTTCTCAGGCATTTCCAAGGCTTGCCCTCCTTCCACAATGTATTCCTGAATATAGGTCATTTGTCTCAGACATTTTATTTTGTTTCTGGACATGTGTTAATATGGTCATCTGCTTTTGCTTCTTGGAAATGTTATTGTTTAAGTGTGCCTTTAATACTTAATTGAGTATGTGTTTTGGTATTATTTATGCTTTCTGATTTCTTCCAGGTAGGTGTGATCAGGATACCGGCTTTCCTTTTCACTCTTCTTGTTGTTTAACGCAGAGTGATGTTCACAGGTGTTTTCTGTCTCCCTGGTATATGGCAGTTAGATTGGTTCTTTCCTGGGTTTTGGTGTTTTAAAGAGTTTGTTTGTAGCTTGACTATATGGCAGCAGATACTGTCTCTTTTTGGGTAACTTAGGGAGAGAGAGAGTCTCCCAAAGGTAGAAAGGGGAGATAAAATAGCCAAATAGCAGCAGTGAAAAAATAAACAAGGGAAAACCCCAAAACAACAACATCAAAAAAACTAGTCAAGATACTGTAGTCTTTAATTGCAGAAAAGGGAGAGGTGGGAGAAATAGAAAAAAATTATCTGTATCCTAATGTGAAGTCCTGGTTGTGGTGCTGTGGGTTAATGCACCACACTGCAAAGTGGTTTGAACTGCCAGGTAGGTGGTTCAACCTCACCATTCGCTCTTTGGAAACCCTGTATAGGGTCGCTATGGGTCAGATCCGACTCGATGGCACTTAACAACAACAACAACAACAACAACACGAGTATTACTTTAATGTCTTCTTTCAGCTTCCTGCCTTCAAAGCTGTCTGATCGATTTCAAGATGCCACTGTTGGTTTTATGCTATGCCTCAGGATTTAAGTTAATTTTCAGCCGGTTTTATTTTTAAATTATATTTCCCTCTCCAAACCCCTTGTTCTTGCTTTTCCCCATATTAAAAAAAAATAATTCAGGGCTGGCTCTTTGGCTGAGAGTATTTGTGTGCATGTGAGGCAGAAGAACCCACCAGTGGTACGGTGGGGGGTGTCCACTCGATCAGGCACCCCCTCTAATCACTAGAATGGATGTGTGCAAACAGTGGGTGGGGGTCAATGAACAGCTACCAAAAAAGAGAAAATGAGAACAAAGCAAAAATGACAAAGTGTATTGTCCACCTTTGCTCCGAGGTTCCCACAGCGTTTTCCCAAGGTGTGTCGGTTCACCCACTTGGTCTTGCCCTTTGATCTCGCCCAAGTTGTCAGCTCTGGGCCGCGGATCCCAACAGATTCAAAAGTATGTGATTTCCTATTTCCGCTTCAAGTTCCACTAGCTATAAGTCTTCAGACTTTTAAAATAGTGCTACCTATGTGGTTCCGTGCCTTGGAGCTCTGCCCTGAATCTGCTTTGCCTGGTATTCTTTGGTATTGCTGATGGAAAACCTCACTGCACCTCTACCCCGCCTCCTCCATTGCCTTATACTTGCTTTTACTTTAGTCTTATTGGTTCTCCTTAGTAGGTCTTTTTTTTTTGTTTTTTACTGATCTGAGCTTAGGATTCTATCTTTGTCATTGGTTTTGGAAAGTTTGATTAAGATATGTCTTGGTGATTTTCTTTTGTTGTCAATTCTGTTTGGAGTTTATTCAACTTAAATGCTTTTCTTCATGATGTTTGAACTTTTTCTTCTAATAACTGTTTGTTAATTTTCTCTGTGCTTTTGATCATTTCTTCCTGTTTTGGAGTTTTGATGACCTGTTTTTCATGATGTCTTACGTACTGTTAAACTTTAGATTTTTCATTTTCTTCTTCTTCTTTTTTTTTTTTTTTTTCAGAATGCTCAGTAATTTGTGCGTCTTTTGCTTTGAATCTGCTCTTTGTCTTTTGAATTATTGTGTTAATGAAATCTTAGTCTTAATCTTCTGGATTTCTAATTGCAGGTTTTGTACTGTTTCAAAATTTGCATTTATTTTGTGTGTTTGTTCTTGCAGTGTTTTCTTGAGTACTTTTAAAGTTTTTTCTGTGCTTTTCTTGATCATTCTGTCAATCCTATGAAGGTTCTTAAATATCATTCTTTTTCAGTTCTTTCCATTACATTTTCTTGCTCAGAAATGTTTTCTGGCTCTGCATTTTGGTCATTTGTTAGTGCCGTTTTCTCTTGTTTTTTTCGTGCAAGCTAAATTGCTTGTTCTCTGTGGTACATTGTAGTGCTGTTGTATTTGTATTTAATTGGTGATTGAATGTTAATGTGTTCTTAGGCTCTCAACAACTGTTTTCTGTGGGTGTAGGTACAAAATGGAAGCCTGTGCACTATTCTCTATTTTTCATTTGTGCAACTCAATTTAGGGTTGGTTTGTCAGATGTTGGCTGCTATCTAACATTGATCAGGTGGTTTAGGTGTTGGTGTTGACTCTTGCCCAGTGGGTGAAGGCACAGAGGGACGGTATGGTTGTGGATGGGCTGTGTATAGGCATGGTTGCTGTCTGTTGGTTTTCTGTCTTAGGTTGGGTTTTCTAGAGAAACAAAACCAGTGAAGCATGTGTATGTATTTATATATAGAGAAGTTTATTATCAAGGAAATAGCTAACAATTGCAGAGTCCTACGTCCCCTGTGGATGAGAGAAAATTAGTCTTTCCAGTGTGTTCATTATATTGGCAGGAATTAAGCATGACTTTAATTGATTGGCTGCTCATAGACACTTATCTTAGACTTAACTATGTCTGTATTAGATTTCATCACCATGGGAATAAGCACATTGTATCTGCTAAACTTCTGGGAATCCTGGCCTACTCAAGTTGGCACAGAACCCTAACTATGATAGTGGGAAAGAGGAGAACCCTCCTATTCCCACTCTCCCATTCACTAGGAATCAAAACAATAAACAAACAAGCAATCAACAGTGAAATGAGAAAGTAATAAAGACAAAAAAAGCTATTAAAACATGCAGCAACCAGAAAGAAAGAATATTAATAACTAAAAAGCTAAAACAGATACAGGAATATGGAGTTATAGATGAGAACAATAAGGGCACATAAAAGGAATAAGAGTTTAGAGAGTAAGTAAAGAAAGATTAAAAAGGGGAAAAAGGAGGGGGAAATGAGAAATAATAGAAAAGAAAGAAGATTGAAGTGGAGATTAAATAAAATTCAAGGGAATGGAAGGATAAAAAGAAGAAATAATAAACACAATCTATGAAATAACTAAAGTGAAAAATCAAACTACAAAAAAACAGTGTAGATTTTGGCCCCAGTGTGGAGAGAATTCTGGAGAGGTCTTGCAAGCTAAGGTACTTCAAAGGTGATTGTGGTAGGCATGTGGCAGTGGAGTTCCTGGACTTAGATGTACAACCTATTGGCCTTTGTGTTACCTGTGTTCAAGGAAATCAGTGAGAAAATAGTTCGTGGAGGCCATTGATGAAGCTAGTTTCAGTGTCTGTTAGAAGATCACAGGGCTTCTGGGAGCAGGGTGACTGGTTAAATGCTGAATTGGTTGCCCAGCATGATCTGGATCTGTAGGTCTTAATTGGAACTCACCTGAATCTAGGCCCAAAGTGACAAGAGCCCACTCTTGCCTCACACTGGCTCCCAACCACGTAGTTCTGAACTCTCAGGGGACGTGGTCTGCATTTTGGGTAAATGAGGGTAGGAGCTGTTCACCCCTTTGTTCACCATGGTGGTGGTTGTGGTAGTGTGTTGTGGAGTCGGTTCCGACTCATAGCAACCTTGTATAGGGTTTCTGAGGCTGTAAATCCTCATGGGAGCAGAAAGCCTCCTCTTTCTCCCATGCAATGATTGGTAGTTTCGAACTGCTGACCTTGAGGTTAGCAGCCCATGTCATAACTACTATGCTACCAGAGCGCCTTTGTTCACCATGGTGTTGTTGTTAGGAACTGTTGCGTCGGAACATAGCGACCCTGTATAGGGTTTCTGAGGAGCAGCTGGTGAGCTTGAGCCGCTGGTCTTGCAGTTCAAATGGACTTTGCAGTCCAGCGCATTAACCCACAGCGCCACACCGGGACTCCGCTCACCATGATTGTTATTGTTAAGTGCCATCAAGTTGGTTCCAACTCATAGCGACCCTGTACAGGGTTTCTGAGGCTGTAAATCTTTATGGGAGCAGAAAGCCTCATCTTTCTCGCAAGGAGCAGCTAGTAGTTTCGAACTGCTGATTTTATGGTTCACAGCCCAATTTGTAACCACTACACTACCAGAGCTCCTTGCTCACCATGGTAGCATGTGGTATAAGGATTAATTGCACCTCTCCTGTTGCCTTTGTTAATCTGCTTTGCCAGGCCACCTTAGTTCAAGATGGCTGTGCTGAATCTTGCCGGCTGTTCACCAGTCAGTTTCTTCCCCTAGTTATCCCTCCTTAGCTTCACTGAGCAAGTACTCATTCCATTTCTTTCTTTCTTCTGAAGAGTTCCAGGATTCATTTGGAGTACCAGTTTCATTTGGTCTCTTGAATATTCATTGCAGAGGGTCTGTGTACTTCATCTGCCTACTCTGCCATCTTTCTGGAAGTCTCGGATTTCTATTTTTGACCTGGTATGTGCCATACCATTTTGTATTGTGGTTCCACCATTTTACAGTCCAATCAGCTGTGTATTAGGTTCCCAGGCTCTCTACATCCTTGCCAGCATTTGTTTTCGGTTTTTTAACTTTGCTGGGGTGAAGTGATATCTCATTGTTTTGATTTGCATCGCTAATGACTAAGGATTGTTATTCTTCATATGTTTGTTGTTCTTCTAAATAGCTTCTTCTTTTTTTTTTTTTTTAATTTAAGGCTTTTATTGTGTATTGAGTGAAAGTTTACAGGGCATATCATCAGTTTTACATTCAACAAATCGTACACCTTGTTTCATTATAATGACTATAATCCCCTCCATGTACCATCAGTTACCAGTATTTCTCTCTGTCCACTTTAGCTTTTTAAAAACAAACAAACAAAAAAAACCATTCAGGCATATATAATAATTTTCATCTACAAAGGGCACATTCTGCAAGTCTGCCATCTGGACACCAGCTCTTAGTCCCTATCTTATTAGTCCATGAATCTAGAGTCCTCAGCCACTCCCCCTCTCCATTCTCCCATCTCTGCCTCCATCTCTGGCACTGCTGCTTCTCTGGATAAGGTCCCATATTCTGCTTGTGTGCTTCTCTCTTGATGATCCTAGGGTCCTCTATTTCTGGACTGTAAGATGAACCACTCCCCTGTTTTTGTTACAGAACTTCTACCTTTACAGTTGTGACAGTCGCAATTAGTCATGATAACAGTTATTCACTATTGAACCATACGAATCTTGTCCCCATCTCTTTTCACTACATCCATCTAGAGAAGATGACAGCTATTCAGTGGGGACTCTTTATTTCCCCCTAAACTCTTAAACTAAACTCCCTCTTGAAATCTTGTAAACCAGTCACTTTGTGCCTTTATTGCCCTCTCATTTTAGATAGCCAATGTCTAAGTTGCCCACCCCGTATACCCTGTGTACAGAGGGGATAGCATTGATACTTGATATGAAGACTCTTTCCCTCTCTGTTGGTATTTAGAGTAACTACTGCTCTGAGAATAGGTCAGGTTCATCAAATTGAAACAATTTAGCCTTGTTTCCTTTATCCATTAAAAAAAATATATATATTATTTTTATTTTTTCAGACTTCCTCTAGTCAAGTTCTGACTATTGAGCCATTGAGGCTAGGTCAAATGGGTACTGTATGCAAATTTGGGTGTTCTTGTGCATCTCCCCTCACTTCATATCAGCTGGATGCTTCACTCTCAGCTCTAGCCCTCTGTGGCTAAGTCCTTGTCGATGGGCTCAAGTGTCCTCAGGTCTCACCACACTTTGGACCAACCAGCCTTTCCTCTTCTCTTTCTCTTCTCCAGGTCAACGGGAGTCAATGGACTGGGGTTGAACTCAGCCTATTTCTTCATTGATGCCTTTCTGCCTCTTCCACTCACCAGTAGACCAATGTGGTCTCCAGCAAGCTTACATGCTTGTTTGTGTATTCCCTTTGAGTTTCTGTCTTAGAGGGGAGTTTGTCCTGAAGGCACTTGATCACTAGCCTTGATGTCTTCCTGGCAAACAGCTTGCTTATTCTTGTAGTAGCCAGTCATGCTGACATTTTTTGTTTGGGTTTTTTCCTGAT
>NW_006408764.1:1083376-1084889 GCF_000296735.1 Chrysochloris asiatica | reverse complement strand
TTTTGTGTTGTTGTTGGGGGAGCTCTCTGCTATACATCCACCCGATCCGCCATCTTGTTTGTTCCTCAGTTTTCTATAAATTTTAGAGAGTAATCCCTTTTGTAATATATCATTATCAAAAAAAGTTTCTTGATCTGTGATTTCTTCTCTTTTTATTCTTTTGGTGAAAACTTTTGATGCACATAAGTCATCTTTTTTATCTTTTGCTGTTTGTGTTTTCAGTATTGTTTGATTGTGTATTTATTTATATATGATAGTGTGTTCAGAACACCTAAGTAATACCTATTTTTTCATTGATGATTTTTACAATTCTGGGTTTTACATTTAAATCTATAATACATCTTGAGTTTATTTTTGTATGTGGTGTAAGATAAGGGTGTGTTTCATTTTTCTGTACATGGATTTCCAATTTTTCCAGCACCATTATTGAAGAGACATTCTCTTACCCATTTAATGTGTTATGGTCCTTTCTCAAAGATCAACTGAGTGCATGTGTATGGATTTACTTCTGAGTTACCAATTCCGTTTCATTGATCTATGTATTTTTTGTACTATCAATACCAGGCTGTTTTGACTACTTGGCTGTGTAGTAAATTTTAAGATGTAGAAGTAAGCCTCCTCCTACTTTGTTCTTCTTTTTAGTAATGCCCTGCATATCCAGGGTCTCATTCTTTATGGTTTTAATCTAGTGATTAGTTTTTCACTATATTTAAAGAATATTGTTGGAATCTGGAATGGGATGGCATTGTATGTATAGATTGCTTTGGGTAATGTTGACGTTTTCACAATGTTAAATCTTCCTATTTATGATCTTGATATTCTTCCATTTATTTAGGTTTCTGGTTTTTGGAATCCTGGCGTGGTGCTGTAGGATAAGCACTGACCCACTAGGTCTGTTTGAACTGGAAGGTTGGTGGTTCAAACTCAGAAGCTGCTCCTCGGAAACTCTACACAGCATTGCTATGAGTTGAATATGACTTGATGGTACTTAAGAACAACAACAACATTCTGTAGTTGTTTTTTTTTTTTTTTTTTTTTTTTTTTTTTTTTTTTTTTTTTTTTAATCTTTTGTTTTTCTGCTTAGTTTTATCCCCATGTATTCCATCTTTTGGGTGTCTATTGTAAATGGTATTGCCCTTCTGATTTCCCTTTTGGAACTCTTTTTATTAGTGTAAAGGAATCTGACAAAATTTTGTATGTTAATCTTGTACCTTTCCACTTTGCTGAATCTTTCAATGAGTTTTAGTAATTTTCTTGGTGTATCTTTGGGGTGTTCTATATGTGGCACTGTGGGTTAATGCGCCAGACTGTAAAGCCGTTTGAACTATAAGGTTAGTGGTTCAAGCTGACCAGTCGCTCCTTAGAAGCACTACACAGGGTTGCTATGGGTCGGAACCGACTCGACGGCACTTAACAACAACAATATATAGGATCATATCATCTGTAAATAGATGGAGTTTTATTTCTTTTTTGCCAGTTTGGCAAAAGATACTATTAATTTCCCTGTGGGCTA
>NW_006408764.1:1078423-1083140 GCF_000296735.1 Chrysochloris asiatica | reverse complement strand
TTTTTTTTTTCTTTTCCCTTAATATCAGAAATGGGTGTTGGATTTTGTCAAATGCCTTTTCTGCATCAATTGATATGATTTGTGTGAGTTTTTTTTTTTCCTTTTTTATTTGTGTTGTGGATTATGTTGATGGTTTTTCAAATATCTAATCACCTTTGCATTCTTGGTGCTAGGATTTTGTTGACAATATTTGCATTTATACTCAAGGGATATTAATGTATAATTTTTATTTTTTTATTTTTAAGTAATGTCTTTGCCTGGTTTGGGTATCAGATGTATGCTTGTTTCATAAAATGAATTTGTGAGTTTTGCATCCTTTTCTATATCCTGGCATAGTTTGCCTAGTAGTGGTGTCATTTGTCTCTGAATGTTGGTAGAATTTACCAGTAAAGCCTCTTGGGTCTGAACTTTTTTTGTTGGGAGGTTTTTTAATGACTTGATCAATTAATTGTTTTATTCTAAGTCTGTTCAAGTTTTCTGCTTTAGTGTGTGTTAGTTTTGGTTGGTAGTGCATTTTAAAATTTGTTCTAGATATTCAAATTTGTTGAAGTACGTTTGTTTTTTTTCACAGTCATTAATGCATTTATTTTTATTTATGGCTACATTATGAATTTTGTTCTTTCTTGTTTTAATCTTGGAGTGTAGCCTCACCAGGATGGTAACATGAATTTTGAGGATTGTGACTGGAATATTCACTCTTGGTCAATGGAGAAATTTTATTTGCTCAGCTGAAAGTCTTAATCAAACTAAGATTTAAACCTCCAGGCATGTCATTATCAACCATAGTTATTAGGAGTTATATGTTTTCTTTATAAGTCTATATGATTACTGATGTGATGCTAGAAGAACATTTTAGGGCAGGCCTTTCTGTATACCCAGGACCTGAAATTGCTAGACTATATTTGAGAAGTGAACTCTGATGCAGATTTCTAGACTGTATTTTGTTGTAGATAGTACTTGTCTTTTCATAATATTCAGCTCCCCACCACTACCTATGCTTATGTCAACCTGAGTTTTGCCAGCCAATATCTCTAAAAATTTTCATTTGCATTACACTTGTTGTTTATGGGTTTTGCTATTTGGGTTTTTGGATTGTTTGTTGCTTCTTTTAAATATTTACTGAATGCCATATACAACACAATGATTTTTGAGAAAAAAATTTATAAATTTGTTTGCTTAGGTCTCAATATAGGTGGGTAAAATAGAACTGCTTTGGTTGAAGAGGATCTTGAGGTCCATTGTTTGTCATCTATTCCTCATCCTGTCCACCTCTGAGGCAGAACCTTCATGACACTTCTGCAGACACTTAGTGCCCTGGGGGAGCCAAGTTTGAAAACTCTGGTACGGGGCATGTTGGAAGACCTAGGTTCTAGTCTGCAATCTGCTCTTAACTTTCAGATGGGGAAGTTATTTAACCCATTGGGCCCAGTTTCTCTATCTATGCAGTGAATCTGTTAGTCTGGATGGTTTCTGGAATCCTGAACATTCATCTTCAACATAAAGATAATTCTATAACTGTAAATGTTAGATTCTAAAATTTTATAGTTCTTAGGTTCTGGAAGTTTGTGGGGTAATTATATACTCTAACATTAATATCATAGTAATTTCTATGTTAAAAGTAAGAAAAGAAACTAGAGTTGAGAAGTTAGCTTGTATTTCTCTATGGAGCAACTGAAGAAAGGGCTTGAGTTATCTATTGATCTGTGGAAAAGTGTTCCTGGGAGATGGGTCAGCATATGTAAATGATGGGATTGAATTTGGTGTTTTCAAGGAACAGCCAGGAGGTCAGAGGCTGGAGTGGAGTAAAGGGGAGAGAGTGGTTAGAATGGCAGAGAGGTGGATTGGTAAAGCACAAAGTTTGGGTTGTATTCTAAGTCAATGGGAAGCGATAGTAGAGGGTTTTTTTTTTTTTTTTTTTTACTGTCAACTGAGTGAGAGTTTACATGGGAGAATATCAGCTTTACACCATCGTTTCATGGCAATGATTTCAGTTTTCTCCATGCATCATCATTTAGCAGTATTTGCTTCCATTCCTTCTGTTTTTTTGTTTTTGTTTTCTTGGGGGTGGGGTGGGGTGGGGATATACACAAAAACACTCCAGAATATATAATAATTTAAACAACCAAAGGATACATTCTGCAAGCCTGCCTCCTGGCCTCCAGCACTCAGTGCCTCTCTTTCCATGAGTCTAGAGTTTAAGTACAGTTCTTCATAGTATTCTGTTATCAATTTTATTTCCATTGGCTTTGTTGTGATGTCACCCATATCATTTATTTTTTTCTCTCTCAATAGAACTGAGGAGATACAAAGTTATATGGAGCTAAAGTAAGACAAACAGACTTTTATATAATAATTTTCAAGAAAAATAAAGGCTGAGATTAATTTATAAAATTACTGTTAAACTATACAAAGCTAACTTCTAAGATACCTTTAACATATGCTCCTCCTCCCATTTTGAAAATTCCCACATACACTTTTTTTTTTTTTTTTTAACATTCAGATCATTGTAATATTATTATACCCTCCATGCATCCTTAGCCAACAGTATTTACCTCTGTTGCTTTTTGCTTTTTTGGTGTACACATACCACATTGTAAATATGTGTTTAAATGTCCAAAGGACACATTTGCAAGCCAGCTTCCTATCCACAGGCTCACTGCTTTTCTCAGTCCATGGGGGTAAAGTCCACTGTTGTTCTATCTCTCTTGCCACCACCTTCGCCATCATCTCTATTGTACTGCTTTTCTGGTCAGTATCCCTCACTCCTCTCATGTTCTTCCTTCTTGGTGGTCCTAGGAACCCCTGTTCGTAAGATGACAGGTTAACTGCGCCCTTTTTTAGTTGTACCACTTCTACATCTACAATTGTGACAATCACCATCAGAGCTGAAAATAATTCTCACAATTGAATCATAAATTCTTATCCCCCTCATTACCAGACCCATCTGAACAGGAGGGAAATTACTCAGTTGGGTTTCTGTCTTACTCCCCTCACTAAACACCCTCATGAAAGCTTGTAAGCCAGCCACTTTCAGCCCTCCAATTTTGGTAGCTGAAGGTTAAGTTGCCCATCCCTATCAGCCCAGTGTACTAAGGAAACTTGCTTAATATTGATATGGAGAATCTTTTCCCATAGCATTATTTCTTATTATGTTATTTGTATTTTCTTCCTTTCTTTTGTTAGATTTTCCTGTGGTTTGTTGATTTTATAAAGGTTTTCAAAAACCAACTTTTTGTCCTGTTAATTCTTTGTGTTGTTTTTCATTTATTTCTTCTGTAACCTTTATTATTTCTGTTTTTCCTGGTTGCTGTAGGGTTACTTTGCTGATCTTTTTTTTAATTGTAGGAGAAGTTGGGCTGAGGTGTTCTTGTTTCTTTTTGGCTCTGTGCATTTATTGCCATAAATTGCCTTCAGAATACAGCTTTATTGTGTCCCAAAGGTACTGTATGTGGTGTTTTTGTTGTTTGATTCAATAAGTTTGTTATAATTTCAGTTTTTTACAGCTTATTTTTTTTGGTAGCTTGTATGCATGGTGTTGTTAAATTCCATGTATTTGATTGTTTTCCTTGATTTTCTTATTGTTGGTAACTAATTTTCTAGTATGTGATCTGAGAAGATGTTTTGTAGTATTTAAATATTTTAAAATTTATTGAGCTTTGCTTTGTGGCCACATGTATGGTCTGTTCTGGAGATTGTTCCCTGTGCACTGGAAAAGTATGCATATTGTGCTGCTATTGGGTTGTGAGTGCTCTGTATATAGTTATGAAGTCAAGTTTCTTTATTGTATTGTTTAATTCTTCCTAAGTTTCTTTCTAGTTCTGTCTTTCATCAAGAGATGTTGTAGTAGAGTTGCTATTTCTTTTTGCAGTTCTATTAGAGTTTGATTTATGTTGAGGCTTTTTCATTGTTGGTTGTTGTTAGGAGCCATTGAGTTAGTACTGACTCACAGTGACTCTGTGTACAACAGAACAAAACACTGCATGGTCCTGGGCCAATCTCACAATTGTTGCCACACTTGAGCCCACTGATGCTGCCACTTTACCAATCCATCTTGCTGGGGGTCTTCCTGTTTTTTTTCTGACACTCCACCTTACCAAACATGACATCCTTCTTCAGTGACTGGTCCATTCTGACAATATGTCTGAAGTATGAAAGACGAAGTTTGGCCATCCTGGCCTCCAAGGAGTACTCTGGCTGCACTTCTTCCAACACAGATCTGTTGGTTCTTTTGGCAGCCCATGGTGCTTTCAGTATTATCCTCCAACACCATAACTCAAATGCATCAATTCTTCTGCGGTCTTCCTTATTCACTGTCTACCTTTTGCATGGATGTGAGGTTATTGAAAATACCATGGCTTGTGTCAGGTGCACTGTAGTATTCAAGGCGACATTTTTGCTCTTCAACACTTTGAAAAGGCCTTGTGCAGCAGATTTGCCTAATGTGATATATCATTTGATTTCTTGGCTGCTGTTTCCATGAGTGTTGGTGGTTGATCCAAGAAAAATTAAGTCTTTTGACAACTTCAATCTTTTCTCCATTGATAAGAATGTTATTTTATTGGTCTAGTGGTGAGGGTTTTTGTTTTCTTTACATTGAGATGCACTCCATACCGAAGGCTGTTGGTCTTTGATCTTCATCAGTAAGTATTTTAAGTCCTCTTCACTCTCAGCAAGCAAGGTTGTATCATCTGCATATCGCAGGTTGTTAATGAGTCTT
>NW_006408764.1:1074420-1077278 GCF_000296735.1 Chrysochloris asiatica | reverse complement strand
AATGACTTTTTGCTTTCTTCCTGTATGATATTCTTGATGTCATCCCACGACTGTATGGTTATGTATTCTTGTTCAGTTGACCTTACATAAAAATCATTATATAATGTTCTTTGCCTCTTCTTATCCTGGATTTTGCTGTAAAGTTCTTATTTTTTTTTTTTATCAGATTAATATTATCACTGTCTTTTTTTTTAGCCTTTTATTGTGAATTGATTGGTTTACACAGTGAATCTTTAGGTTTACTCTCTACAAATTATATAATTATTTTATTACAATGATTACAATTCCCTTCATTTACCATCAGTTAACAGTAAGTAACTACCTGCTATGGCACTGCGGGCTAATGCACTGGACTGGAAAGTCAGTTTGAACCAAAAGGTTGGCGGGTCAAGCTCACCACTCGCTCCTCGGAAACCCTCTATAGGGTCGCTATGGATTGGAACAGATTCGATGGCACTTAACAACAACATTTACTTTAACTCTTGCATTACTCCCTGTTGACCCACTACTTTCATCTTAACTCTGCCAACCTCCCTCTTGTTGTATTTTGCCTGTTTTCCTCCTAAATTTTTTTATTGTCATTAGTTTGATAAATATTTTTCCATCCTTTGATTTTTAGTCTATTTTTGGCTTTGTGTGTTAAGGTTTGTCTTTTGTGGACAGCATATTGAAGGATCCTGTTTTCTTATCCATTCTGCTGCTCTCTGTCTCTTGTTAATTTAATCCTTAGGTATGAATTGATTATTGTCATATTGTGCATTTGTGTATTGCTTCTGACTGCTAATAAGTTCACTTTGTCCTTGTGATTTTCTTCACTGCTGTTGTTTTAATGTATACTAAGTCTTTATTGTCTTCTTTTTTCTTTTGCTGTGGAGGTGTATTTATTTTCTTTTAGGTTACCTTGTAATTTATAAATTTTTCCCCATTTAACTTGAAATAGATTTGAGTTCCTTACCCATCAGAAAGTCCAGTAACTACACGATTTCCTACTTTTGCTTTATAGTTGTCTTCATTACAGACTGATACATCTGATTCCCGCTTTCCTGTATTATACATTTGTTTTCATGTGGCTGCTTATATATCTTGGTTGACTTCTGGTGGTGTTCTCATGAATGTTAATCTCAGGTTTTTGTTTGCTGTTTTTGGTTCTCAGCCTAAATGACTCCCTTTAGTATTTGTTGCTCAATTTGCCTACTTTTAGAAATTCCTTAAATTTCTGTTTATCTTCGCTTTAGTATTTGAAGGATAGTTTTGATGGTATGTGACTGTTGGTTTCCAATTTTGTTTCTTTTAGAATTTTGTATATGTTATCCTATTCCCCTCTTACCTGCATGGTTTCTGCTGAGAAATCAGAGATTAGTTTTATTGGTTCTCGTTTGTAGGTAACTTATCCTTTTTCCCAAGCAGCTCTTAGGATCCCTTTCTTGTCTTTGGTTTGGATAGTTTATGATACAGTGATTTTCTTTTGGGGTCTATCCTACTTGGGGTTCATTTAGCTTCTTGAATGATTAACTTCTTGTCTTTCTTGATATTAAGGCTGTTTTCTTCTAATAACTCAGCAGAACTGTTTTCTGTGCTCTTATTATTATTATTTTTTTTTTTGGTGTCTTCCTGTTGTGGAATTCATATCACTTGTAGGTTATTCATCTTCATGGTGTCCCAAGTAAGGATTATGCTTTGTTTAGGTATTTTTCCTGATTGTTCTTCTTACAGACTGGTATTGAGAGATTTATCTTCAAGTTCACTAATTCAGCTTTTCATTGATTCAGACAACTCCTATAACCTTTCAGTGTATTGTCCATATCTGAGATCTTAGTGTTGATCTTTTAGAATTCTGTTTGCAGGTTTTATATTTCTAATTTTTATATATTTATTTATTTTCTAAGGTTTTTATTGTGGACTGAGTGAAAGTTTACAGGGCAGGTCATCAGTTTTACATTCAACAAATCAGACACCTTGTTTCATTACAATGATTATAATCCCTTCCATGTACCATCAGTTATCAGTGTTTCTCTCTTTTCACTTTAGCTTTTTTTTTTTTTTCTTAAAAACAAAAACAAAAAACACTCAGGCATGTATAATAATTATACCTCCAAATGGCACATCCTACAAGTTGGCTTCCTGGCCACTGGCTCTTAGTCCCTCTCTTCCCATAAATCTAGAGTCCTCTGCCGCTCCCGCCTCCTCCCCCTTCTTGTATTGCTCTCCCCAACACCCGAACGAATCTCCCCACCCAAACCCCAATGTTGTGGTTACCTTATATTCCATTGACTCTTCCCTCCATTTAAGACAGTCTATTGTATCCTGTATTCTACCTGACCTTCTCAACACCTGTATCTCTGTTCCTCTGTGTTTACCTTCTTTCACATTGTAACTGTTTTGATCATAGACTGACCTCCCAGATCCTCTGTTCTTATCATTTTATTCTGTTCTTGACTCTTCCATTTGTCGATTGAGTTCGGGGTGATGTTGCCACATACATCATACTCTGGTTGTTGTCTGTTTTTGTTGGTTCATAGTCAACAGAACTTCCTTTAGGATGTTTTTCATAGCAGGGATGGCTTTGGCAAAATCATTTAGCTTCTGTTTATCCTGGAATGTTTTGATTACACCAGCGTATTTGGTTGACAGTTTTTCTGGGAAGAGGACTCTTGGTTGGCAGTTTTCTTTTCTTTCAGTGTTTTACATATGTCTCCCCATTGCCTTCTTGCTTGATTTCAGTTGAGAGATCCAAGTTTAATCTGATTTGCTTGCCGTTTTATCTTACACTTCTCTTTTACCTGGCTGCTTTCAGGATTCTGTCCTTATCTTTGAATTTGGAGAACTTGATTATTATATGTCTTGGTGATTGTCTTTTA
>NW_006408764.1:1068049-1074115 GCF_000296735.1 Chrysochloris asiatica | reverse complement strand
TTGGGACCTCTTTCTGTAGGTTTTGAACTGTTTCTAATACTGTATCCATCTTACTTGATTGTTCCTGTAGTGCTTTCCTGACTTCTTCCTTGTTTTTCTCAACTTCATTGTGTAGTGTTTTGATACATTTTATAATAACTTTTTTTCTGAATTCTTTTCTCAATGCATTTCCAAAGCCTTCCCATCTTCCAGTTTGGAGTGTAGGTCTATTTCCAGCTCATTTGCCTCAGTCATTTTGTCTTTTGACTGAACATGTGCTGATATGGTCAACAGTTTCTGGTTTTTTTTGGCATATTTGAGGAGTTATCGTGGCTTTAATACTTAGATTAGTATATATTTTGATATTTGTTGTGCTTTCTGATTGCTTCCAGGTAGATGTGATCAGGAGATGGACTTCCCTTTCGCTCTTCTTCCTGAAAAATTTACGGATTCCACTGTTGGTCGTTTTGACGTAACTCAGGATTTAATTTTTGGTCTGTTTCCTTTTTAGTCTGCCTGTCCCACTCTACAATCCCTGTTTTGCCCTTTTTCCTAGTGATAAACAGTTCTGGGCCAGCTGTGGCCATTTGCCACTGCTGTTTGGTTTTTAGTGAAAACTGTCACTTTAAATTTTGAGGAGATCTGTGCGCATGCATAATAGAAACCTCCATGGTGTGGGTGTGTTGTCTACTCACTGAGGCACCCCCTTGAATCACCAGAATGGAAGTGCGCAAACAGCGAGAGACCAGTGAATAGATACAAAAAAAAAAGAGTGTCTGCCCACATCGTTATCTTTGTGGTGCTGTCAGGCATCTTTTTTCTGTTCTGATCCTTCCCCCTCTCAATCTCATCCAAGATGGTGGCTCCAGGAGCAGTCGAGCGTCTTGAATTAGAAAGCAATTGGTTTATTTTTCTGCTACAAATTCCCCGGGCTGTAAACCTTCCAAGCATCTAAATATTCCTTTATATGTTGTTCAGAGTTTTGGCACCAACCCCTGAGCCTGCTTGGCCTGGTATTCTGTGTTGTTGCTGATGGAGTTTCTCACTGCACTGCTAACCCATCCCCCATCTTGTTTGTTCTCCTAATTTGAATTTATTTTGTCAATTTGTTTTTGTAGCATTTTATTGAAGTGTTCTAAAGGTTTTTTTGGGTTTTTTTTCCCCCTTTCCTGACATTTCTCTTTAGCTTTCTTGATGTTTCTTTCAGTCTGTTGAGGTACCTAAATAATTGTTTGAATTTTTCATCAGGTAGTATTTGTAACTTTTCTTCCTTAGAAATGTTTTCTGACTCTGTGTCTTGGTCATTTGGTTGAGCCACTCTGTCTTCTTTCTTCATTTGAACTGAAATTATCTGTTGTGTTTGTAACATTATGGTTTTATTGTATTTGTATTTAGTTGATGATTGAGTATTGATGTGGTCTCTGGCACTCACCACCTGCTTTCTTGAGTCTTAGTGTGGCGCTGTGGGTTAATGTTACAGATTGCAAAGCCTTTTGAACTGCAGGGTTGGCAGATCAAGCCCAGCTGCTCACTGGAAACCCTATACGGGGTCGCTATGGGTTGGAGTCAATTCGACATCACTTAACAACAACAAACCTGCCTTCTGGTGGATGTGAGTAGAGAATGGAAAGATGTTCAGATTTCTCCATTTGTCTGTCATCCATGCAGCTTAGTTTTGGATGGATTTGGCTGGTGTTGGCTGGTGTTTATGGTCGATAAAATAGTATAGGAACTGATGATGGTTTTTGGTCAGTGATTGGAGCTGCAGTGTTTGGATTTGGTTGGGCTGTATGAGCAGGTTGCTATTTCCTGATAACGTTTTTCAGGCTCAGATGGCAGTTAGAGGTAGAGTTCCTGGGTATGAGAGTTAGGATTCTTGCTAGTATAGGTCTGTCCTAAATGGCTCTATGAGTTCTGTGGGTCTGAAGAAGCAGAGCTTACCTGAATGCAGGTACCAGGTGGTGTACTTGGAAGCTGACTCTCACTAGCAGCTTAGCTTTGACCTTTAATAGAGCAGGGGTCTGCATGCTGTGAGTGGTTCTTGGGGTTGGCCATGTCTCTGGGCATTAGTGGATCATAGGGAACAAGAAAGAATTGCACCTTGCTTGTCACCAGTAACTTGTTCCCATTTGCACTGTCAGGCTTCTGTTTCCACAGCCTGGCAAAAGTTCAAGACTACCATGCCAGGTCAGACCTAAAGAGGGTTTACCTGTCGGTCTCCTTCCTTATACCCTGTTTAGCCTTATCTCCTAGTAAGTATTCAGTCCACTAATCTACCCTTTTCTCTGAAATTCATGGTTCTAGGATTTTCATTTTTATCTCTCTGATGAGCCCCCTGTATCTTTGTTATATATAGGACGTCTATGTAGCATGTCTGCCTAGACCTCCATCTTTCCAGAAATCTCTCTTTTAAACTTTTGGTGTTTATGATATAGTACAACTTTTTAAAGTGGTAAGAATGAACACATTAATTAACAGACCCAAATATATGTCTTCTTTGTGGTATATAAAAATATAAGGTGAGATACATAGAATTCAATTATAATGAATATTCATTAACCCAGTATAAAATTAGTTGTTGTTGTTGTTAAGTGCTGTCGAGTCGATTCTGACCCATAGTGACCCGAGGAGCAACTAGTGAACTTAAACCGCTGACCTTGCAGTTCATACGGCTTTGAAGTCTGGCACATTAACCCACAGTGCCATACCAGGACTACATAATATTAGTAAGTTACCTAAAAATCTTAGAAGTCATCTTTTAAGTCTGTATACCACAAACCATAATTTATGTTGAAATATAGTTTGCTTAAATATTTTAAATTTTTATTGAAAGTTTTATTTTGATCTCATTAGTCATAATATTTAAGTAAATAATGAATTGCTTCTAACTCATAGCAGCTCTATGTAGGGTTTCTGAAACTGCAGATATTTACAGGAACAGAAAGTTTCTTCTTATTCCTACAGAACAACTGGTGGGTTTGAACTACACAGTCTTGGAACTGTTAGACCAGTGCTTGTCCTACAGCACCACCATGACTCCATATATAAGCATGTATATAAAGTAACAGCAAACTTTAGCTCTTTTAACATTTTATCAACTGGTTTGGAAATACAGAGCCTCGTCTTTATCAAAACATAGTTTTTATTGATATGGATATGATTGTAGGTATGTGGCTAAGAAACATTTTCCCAGGTAATTTCAGTTGTGTTTCATTGTAACTTTGACTTTGTAAAATTCTAACGTAATGAAAGTTATTTATGGCTCTTTAATTCTAGGGACCCATCTAATTCCTGATAACCTCATCAATGTCCATTTTATTTATCCTATCTTAAATTAAAAAAAATATATCATCCCCATTCTCTTGGGAGGGGGAAGTCCCTTGACTCTGTACGATTCTCTTGGTAATCATCTTGGCCATTTAATTTTAAGTGTTTTCTCTTTCTTTAATATTTTATAGATAAGCTCACCAGATCTTTCTTAATTAGCTTCGTAATGTCTTCTTTAAATTTTTTTTAATTTCTTGCTAAATTTTTTTTAATCTCCCTATATTTCCCATTTTCTCATTTTGTAGTAACCATTCTTTTACTTTATGACAGAAGTACTATTTTCCTTTAAAAGAACACATATTGGGTACTAATGTTAGCCTAGTATTACGAAAAAGATTTGGAAACTGCCTTTAGGCTGACATAGTACAGAACATAAAAATGTTTGTCAAAATGAATTCGGTTTCATCAATTCCTGGGAATATTAGCGGTATTCAGTTTTATAAGTACTTATTTGTAAATCACAGTCCTGGTATGGCACTGCAGGATAATGCATTGGACTACATGGTTGGTTTGAGCTGCAAGGTCATTGGTTCAAACCCACCAGACACTCTTTGGAAGTCCTACACAGGTTCTCTATGAGTCTAAACTGACTTGATGGTACTTAACAACATTTAAAATCAATAGTTAATTTATATGAAAGAATATTATAATCTGCTTTGATAATACCATCTGGAGGTAGGATATAATATCTTTTTACAACCCTATCTTTTTCTTGCTTTAAATAATGTTTTAGAGGCGTTTAGAGTAATTGTTTGTCTTAATTTGGGGCCTTGTTTAACCAATTATAATAAGTAATCCATCCTTTTTCAGTGCACTTTTCAAATTAACCAATTTATATTAAAGAACTTTTCAGAGGAGCTACTGAAAGCCCAAATCATAAGACTGGCACTATAATCCACTCTTTTTGGATAAGAAAACAACTTGAAACTACCCAGTGAAAGATTGGGAATGGAAGCCTTGTACATGGTACTTGTTGATGGGCAAAGGAAGCTCTAGACAGAATGCTCTTTCTAGATTAAAGCCATGCTCTCAAGCCAAAATGTGATACAAGGGAGAACTACAAAATATTTGGTCTATGAGACGGGTTGAAACAAAAGTCTTAAATAAATAACATAATACAAAGCACATGGGAACCCAGTTTCCCAAAAAGGTCCTTCAAAATTTAAGTCATCCTTGGAGTGGTTAGTCCAATTCCAAGAAACTTGTGATTCTGGTGTGAAAATTGAAGGAGCCTGCGGTTAGAATTCTTAAATGACTGCATCTAGACTTAGGTTACTTTCAAAAGTCTATTTAGAGACAGAGAGATGCTCCTTACCCCAAAAAGAACAAATGGGTTTCTTACCCAAGAAGGTGTCTGGACAACAAATCTGTTTTGGGCCTAGTCTATGTTACCCAGTCAAACTGAAGACTTAAAACATAAAAAGAGTGGAGTTCAAATCTGGCATAGACTGAGCCCTTAGATGCTATAGGGTGAGGGAAACAATGGGCATAAGGGGTCCTTGTGGGCAATCGCATCTGCTCACTCACTAGTCACAGGTGGTGATGGTTCAGGTATTCTCCAGTTTCCATTTCTGACATCAGAACTGTGGAAAAAAGTCTGATTATTAAGTAAATGAAAGTTAAAAAGTATTATTAGGTGGAAAAAAAACTGTGAATGCAGAGCAGCCCTCTGAACAGATGAACTCATCATATTATAGTTTGATCAGCTAGCATGTGAGGGAGAGTCCTTGTGTGTTATTGTAGAATAAACACTGGACTGCAATCACAAAGTTGGCAGTTCAAACCTACCATCCATTCCTTGGAAACTTTATACAGGGTCGTTATGAGTTGGAACTGATTTGACAGTGTTTAATGGCAACAACAGTATATGTAAGGGGGCTTCAAAAAGTTCATGGAATAATGGAATGAAAAGATAATGGGTCAGTCATTCAAAATCAAAAGGGCCACATTTACCTAAGGACAAAGTTAGTTGAGAAGGGATAGGAAGGTGGATGGGATGGAAATGAGAGCCAGAGGGAGGAAGCAGGATAACTGTTGTTGCATGGAGGGGATTGCAGTCATTGAGATGAAGCAAAGTATGTGATTTGTTGAATGTAAACTAATGATCTTGTCTGTAAACTGGTTCAATTCACAATAAAATGTTAAATTGTTAAAAAAACAAAGAAACAAACAAAAAAAACTCCCAACAACAACAAAAAGGTCTGGGCCCAGATTGCTTTACTGGTGAATTCTTCCAAACATTCAGAGAGAAGCTGACATCATTTCTACACAAACTATTCTGGAACATAGAAAAGGATGGGAAACTCCAAAATACATTTTATGAAGCAAGCATAACCCTTATAGCAAAACCAGGCAAAGATATCATTAAAAAAAGAGAATTAAAGACCTGTGTCCCTTGTGAACATAGATCAATTCTCAACAAAATATTAGCCAGTATCTGGTGGCTCAGGACCATAGTCTCAGGGGATGCCATTATCAATTGGCATAACAGTCCACAAAGACAGTGTTGTACATCCTATGTTGGTGAGTTGCTTCTGGGATCTTAAAAGGTCATGAGACGTCATTTAATGTGCAACTATTGGTCTGTCAAGGTGTGGAAGGAAAGGATGATAAGACTTGAAAGTGCTTATAATCAATTAGTCCAGTGGACAAATAGAATATGTGAATATCAGTCGCCATGTCTCTGAGACCAGAAGAACTGGATGATGCCTGACTACCATTAACAACTCAAAATTATATCTATGTGTGTGTGTGTGTGTG
>NW_006408764.1:1057381-1067709 GCF_000296735.1 Chrysochloris asiatica | reverse complement strand
ATATATATATATATATATAAAGAAGAGGTTTATTGGTCTGAAAGAGAATGGAAGAACCCAAGCGTATGGCCCTCAACCACCTTTCAGATGTGGAACAGCACTCACTCTTGTAGCTCAATTTTCATCCAAGCAGTAGATAGATATATGGGTGTATGTGTGTGTGTACAACAACACTAGTAAGGTATGCTCACTGTGGAGTGATCTGCCATTGAAGATCAAAAGGGCATCATTTACCAAAGGACAACATTGATAAGGGTTGGGAAGGGAGGGTGGAATGGAAGTAGAAACTACAGGGAAGGAGGGAGATAACTTGTTACATGGACAGCATTGTAATCATTGAGTTGAAACAAAGTGTATGGTTTGTTGACTGTAAAATCAGTTATCTTGTCTGTAAACTTACACTCAATTCACAATCAGAATATATATAAAAAAGATAATGGGAGCACATGGAACATTCTCCAGAATAGACCATGTGTTAGGCCACAAAGCAAATCTCCATATTTAAATGCATCAAAATACTACAAAGCATCTTCTCAGACCACAATGCTGTAAAATTAGAAACAAACAATAGAAAGATCAAGGAAATGAAATCATATACATGGATACTGACTAATACCCTGCTTAAAAAGCTACTGGGTAGTAGAACAAATAAAAAGGAAAAAATAAAAATTCCTAGAAACAAATGAGAATGAAAATACAACATAACCAAAACCTTTGGGGCACAGCAAAAGCAATGCTGAGAGGACACAAAAAGAAGAAAGAACCAAAATGAACAAACTAATAAAACATCTCCAACAATTAGAAAACGAACAGCAAACTAAAGCTACAGCCACTGGAAGAAAAGAAATAATAAAGATTAGAGCAGAAATAAATGAGATAGAAAACAGATGAACCATAGAAAAACTCAGGAAGACAAAAAACTAGTTCTATGAAAAGATTTATAGGATTGATAAACCTAACAAAAGAGAGCAGACACAACATGTGTAAGAAATCACATGGGAGACATAACATTAGAACCAATGGGAATAAAAAAGATAATAACAGAGTATTATGAAGAACCGTACCTCCAACAAATTTGAAAATCTGGAGGAAATGGATGCATTTTTAGCAAAACACAACCTACCTAAACTTACCGAAACTTAAGAGTGCAGCAGAGAACTTGAACAGACCTGTAACAAAGGAAGAAGTAGATCAGGTCATCAAAAAACTCCCAACAAAAAAAAGGCCAGGCCCAGATGACTTTACCAGTGAATTTTACCAAGCATTCAGAGAAGAGCTGACACCTATTCTACTCAAACTATTCCAGAATGTAGAAAAGAATGAAAAGCTTCCTAATATATTTTATGAAGCAAGCATAACCCTCATACCAAAACCAGGGAAGGACAGCACTAAAAAAAGAAAACTATAGACCAATATCCATCATGAAACCAAATGCAGGAAAATTCTCAACAGTATCCTGGTGTGGCACTGTGGGTTAATGCGCTGGACTGCAAGGTCGATTTGAACTGCAAGGTTGGTGGTTCAAGCTCATCAGTTGCTCCTTGGAAACCCTATGCAGGGTCATTATGGGTCGGAACTGACTCGAGGGCACTTTACAACAACCATATAGCCCAATATCCATCATGAAACTAGATGGAAAAATTCTCAACAAGATCCTAGCCAATAAAATTCAACAACATATCAAATAATAGTAATAATGATAAAATACATCAAGACCAAGGGGGATTCATACCAGAGGTGCAAAGATGGTTCAGTGTTAGAAAAACAATCAATGTAATTCACCACATATATTAAAAAAAAGGATAAAACCTACATGATTATATAAATTGATGCACAAAAGGCATTTGACAGAATTCAGCACTCATTCCTGATAAAAACAATAAACAAAGCAGGAATTTAAGGAATATTTTTCACCATAATTAAGAGCATATGTACAAAGCCAAAAGCCAACATCAGTCTTTTTTTTTTTCTGATTTTTTTAAAAAAAATGTTTTCATTGTGAATTATGTAGGTTTACATGGGAGAACATCAGTTGTACATTCATCCTATTGTATTTAGTTTCATTGCAATGATTACAGTCCCCTCCATGTAACATCAAACAACCAAAGGGTACACCCCCCCCCCCCCCGACTGTCAGCACACAGCCCCTCTCCCTCCCTGAGTCCAGTGTCCCCAGCTGCTCCATCTGTCGGTGTCATCATCTCTGCCTCCACTTCTGGCTTCACTTCTTCTCTGAGTAGGGTCCCACCCTCTGTTCTTTTCACTTGATAGTCCCAGGGACCTCTGCTCCTGGACTGCAAAATCAGTCACTCCCCTCCTTTTGTTACAAAATATCTACCTTTACATTTCCAACTCTCACAGTCAGTTCTGATAGCACTTATTCACTATTGTACCACAAGAGTCCTATCCCCATCTCCTTTTATTAGCCTTGTCCCAACAGATTGGAAACCATTCAGTGAAGATTCTATCTTCCCTGCCCCATCTGGAACTATGCTCCCTCTTGAAAGCTTGTAAATCAGTCACGTCTTGTCTTTGTAGTCCCTCTCATTTTGGGTAGCCAATGTCTAAGTTGCTCAACCCTGTGTACTGAGGGAGTGGGAGTGATCCTCGCTGTAAAGATTTGTGCCCTTTTTGGAGGTACTACATCCATAAGAATAGGTAAAGTTCATCAAATTGTAGTGGGTTACTCTTTTTCTTGTTGAATTCTGATCATCCAGCCATTGAAGCCAGGTCAAGTAGGTACTATTTGCAAGTATTGGTGTTCTTGTGCATCTCCCCTCACTTAGTATCAGCTGGACGCTTCGCTTTCCACTCTAGTCCTCTGTGGCCATGTCACTGCCTCTGGGCCCAGGAGTCCCCAGAACTTGCCATACTGCTGGCTAACCAGGTCTCCACCTGGGTTCACAGGAGTCTGTTAAATGTGATTGGACTTAGCTCCTAACCTCATTGCTGTTTTCCCCTCATCGATGACCAATGTGGCCACCAGCCAGACCACATCCCTGCTAGTGTATTCCATCTGAGTTTCAGTCTTGGAAGGGGGTTTGCTCTAAGGGTCCGGACCTCTAGACTTTGATGGCTCCGGAGTGAACAGCTTTCTTATTCTTCTGGTAGTCAGTCGGACTACCATTATTGTTTTTCTTTTTTTCTGCTGGTCTTTCTTTCACAAAGTAGCTTCTGTTCTTCTAGCTGTTCCAGGCTGGTCTACTTGTCCTTTCAACTGGAAATTTCCCACCTCAAATGATGGGGTTCAGGATTCCACCTGTGGTCTTATACAATGCAAAGGCTCCACAGGAAGCCTCTTTCACTGGGTGACTTCTAGGCCCCTTTAAGGTATTCCGATAAGTTATAGGCTGAAGATGGACTTACAAGCTTTCTGTTATGATGTTTCCGGCTATTCTTTCTCTCCCCCTCAAGTGTATATTTTACAATGGTAGGCAAGGGAAACCAAGATTCAAAAGACAGCCAAGCATCTTAACATTATTCCCCTCTTTTACCCATTCAGACCATGTCTCAATCCCTGTATCCAGGAGCCCTGTTGTTCCAAGGTTGTGCATACATCATCATTTAACTCTGACCCACTTAGCCCATGCAAACGTGCCTAACTGTTCTCGCATCAGCCTTGTTCTTGCATTTCCCTCCCTCTTCTTGTATATTGTCCCTCCCCCTCCCCCCCCCAAGTACCAAGCTATCCTGCGTCTATTCCCTACCCTGTGTTGTATCTTCCCCTCCCTCCCTCCAGTGATCAGCAAATATATATATAATTTTCCCCCCTTTTAGGGTGGGTTCTTTTTCTTAATCTTTTACGATAATGGTCCTATGCAATATTTCTCCTTTTGTGACTGACTAATTTCACTCAGTATAATGTCCTCAAGGTTCATCCAAGTTATGCAGTGGCTTGCAGCTTCCTTGTTGTTCTCCAAGGTAGCATAGTATTCCATTGTGTGTATGTACCACAATTTGTTTATCCATTCTTCAGTTGATGGGTACTTAGGCTGTTTCCTTCCTTTTGCTATTGTAAATAGTGCTGCTATGAACATTGGTGTGCATATATCTACTTGTGTTAGGCTCGTATTTCTTGTGGGTTATACCAAGTAGAGGAATTGCTGGATCATAAGGTATTTCTATTTCCATCCTTCTGAGGAAGCGCCATTTTGTTTTTCATAGTGGTTGGACCATTTTGCAATCCCACCAACAATGTAGGACGTTCCCAGTCTCTCCGCATCCTCGCCAGCATTTATTGTCCTCTCCTTTTTTGGTCTTTGCTGTTATTGCTGGTTTGAGATAATATCTCATTTTGATTTGCATCTCTCCAGTGGCTAGTGATCGTGACCATGTCTTCATATTTCAGTTGGCTGCCTGGATCTCCTCCTTGATGAAGTGTCTGTTCATGTTCCGTGCCTGTTTTTTAATTGGGTTATTTGTCTTTTTCTTGTAGAGGTGTTGTAGTTTCCTATATATTTTAGAAATGACTCTCTTGTCTGATGTCCCTTGTCATTGCAAAAGATTTTTTCCCATTCTGTGGGTTCCCTTTTTACTCTTTTGATGCACATAAGTTTTTAATTCTTAGTATGTCCCAATTATCTATTTTGTCTGCTTTTGTTTGTGTAGTTTTCAAAATGTTTGGTAGTCTTTGTATGCCCTGAATTAGAGCCCTCACATTTGTCCCTATTTTTTTCATTGATGACCTCCATAATTTTGGAGTTCACATTTAGGTATTTAATATATGTTGAGTTGGTTTTTGTATAGGGCGTGAGGTAAAGGTCTTGTTTCAGTCTTTTGCATATCACTTTCCAGTTCTTTTAGCACCATCTGTTAAAGAGACTATCTCCTCCCCATGCAGTATACGTAGGCACTTTGTAGAAAATCAGTTGGCTATATGTGGATGGTTAATTTCTGTATTCTCATTTCTGTTCCATTGATCATTGTATCTTTTATTGTACCAGTAACAGACTTTTGCTCACTGTAGCCATGTAGTAAATTTTTGAAATCAGGTATTGAGAGGCTTCCAACCTTGTTCTTCTTAAGCAGTGCTTTGCTTATCCTGGGTCTCTTTTCTTTCCATATAAAGTTTGTAATAGTTTTTTCCATCTCTTTGAAGAATGTCCTTGGAATCTGGATTGGGATTTCCTTATATGTGTAAATTGCTTTGGGCAATATCAACAATATTAAGTCTTCCTATCCAGGAGCATTCTTCCACTTTTGTAAGTCTCTTGGTTTCTTGTAGTAGTGTTTTGTAGTTTTCTTTGTATAAGTTTGTTGTTTCTCTGGTTATATTTATTCCTCGATATTTCATCATTTGGGTGGCTGTTGTAAATGGTATTGCTTTCCTAATGTCCTTTTCAGTTCTGTTGTTTTTGGTATAGTGGAATCCACCTTATTTTTGTATGTTGATCTTATATCCTGCCACTTTGCGGAATCTTCCAATGAGGTCTAGTAGCTTTTTTACTGAGTCATTGGGGTTTTCTATATATAGGATAATATCATCTGCAAATAGAGTTGTATTTCGTCTTTGCCAATTTGGAAAATTTCCCTATCTTGCTGCATAGTTCTGGCTAAAACTTCCAGCACAGTATTGAATAGGAGTGGTGACAAAGGGCATCCTTGTCTGGTTCCTTTTCGCAGAGGGTAGGCTTTCAGTTTCTTTCTATTGAGAGTAATGTAGGCTGTTGTTTTTGTATATATGCTCTTGATTATGTTGAGGAATTTCCCTTCAATTCCTACTTTGTTGAGTGTTTTTTTTAATCAGGAATGGATGTTGGATTTTGCCAAATGCCTTTCCTGTATCAACTGATATGATCACATGGTTCTTTTCCTCTTTCTTATTTATGTGGTGGATTACACTGATTGTTTTTCTAATGTTGAGCCATCCATTCATCCCTTTTATGAACCCTGCTTGGTCATGATGTATTATTTTTTTATATTCTGCTTGATTATTTAGGCTAGAATTTTGTTGAGAATTTTTCTGTCTATGTTCATGAGGGACCAACATCACTCTTAATGGGGAGAAAGTGAAAGTATTCCCCTTGCAAATAGGAACCAGAGAAGGATGCCCATTATCACCACTCCTATTGTGGCGCTGTGGGTTAATGCGCTGGACTGCAAAGTCAGTTTGAACCACATGATCTGTGGTTTAAGCTCACTAGATGCTTAAACCCTGTATAGGGTTTCCAAGAAACTAGAGACTACCTAAATGCCCAGCATTGGAAGAATGGATAAACAAACTCTGGTACTTACACACAATGGAATACTGTGTCACCTTGAAGAATAACGATGAAGCTGCAAAACACCGTATAACATGGATGAGCCTTGAGGACGTAATGTTGAGTGAAGTTAGTTAGGCACAAAGGGATAGATATTGCATAAGTCCATTTTTGTAAAAGCTGGGGGGATAAAAAGGTTTCCATACTTAAAGAATAATTCTTTGAGGTTTACCAGGGAAGGAAGGGAAGGGACAGTAACTCAGGGGGTAAACATATGTTAACTCAGAGACAGGGAAGGCAATAAATAAGAGGGGAAGGGTAATACACAAGAAGTGAGAGAAGGGTAGAGGAGTGGAGAAAATAGGGAAAGCTTCTGGCAGGTATATATAGGCTAAATGGAATTAGAGGTAGACTGTGAAATTTACACAGCCTTGGAATAAGAAGACTCTGATATAGGGATCAAGACATAGGCTGAAGGGGTAAAGGACAGGAAATAATGTTAAGGTGTTTTACTGTTCAGAAATGGACAAATATTGCATAAGATCTTTATTGTAAAAGTGTGAGAAAAGATGTCCATACTAAAAAAAAAATCTATGTTGGTTACCAGGGGTGGCAGAAGGGGACAGTAAGACACAGACTGGGGATAGTAACGTCATAGCTTGGGTGATGGGGAGGAGGACAGTATACAAGGAAGGGAGGGCAGGGTACAAGAAGGGGGAGTGGAGTGGAAGAACAAGGAAGATAGTTTAACACTTAGGTAGGTTTGCATGGGCTAAATGAAATAGAGGTAAGTAGTGATGTATACTCAAACTTGGAATAAGAGGGCTCTGTGATACAGGGATCAAGGCATAATCTGATAGGGTAAGAAGAGGGGAAATAGTTTTAAGGTACTTGACTGTCTGTGGATACTAGTTTACGTTGCTTGCTGTTATAAAACAAACATTTGAGTGGAATAGAAAGGAATATCAGGATATATGATTACAGAAAGCTTATGAGCTTGTCTTCAGCCTATAACTGATTGGAATACCTAAAAGGGGTTCTAGAACTTGTCTATTGAAATAGATTTCTTGTGGGGCCTTTGTAGAGTAAAGGTCCTTAGGTGGAATGCTGAGCCCCATCCAGAATCTTCTGAGGTGTGGGATATTCCCACTTGAAAGGACATGCAGACCCGGAGCAGCTAGAGGAACAAAAGATACTTCTTGAAATAAAGACCAGCAGAAAAAAAATCCAATAACAAAACAGCAGACTGTTTGGCTATTATAAGAACAAGCAAGCTGTTCGTTGAGGAGCCATCAAGCCAAGAATCAAGTCCCTTCAGGACAAATTCTTCTCCAAACTGAAACTCAGAGGGAACCCATGAGCAGGCTTGAAAACTCGCTGCTGACTGCATTGGTCTACTTGTGAGTGGAAGTGGGGGAAAGGCAGTAAAGAAGACATAGACTGCATTTGACCATGTTCTATAGATTCCTTTAGACCTTGAGATGAGAGAGATAAGAGGAAGGGCTGGTTGTTCTGAAGTTTGGGGAGACTTGGGAACTACTGAGCCTATGAACACTGACCTAGCCAGTGGGGACTAGAGCTGAGAGTGAAGCGTCTAGCTGATATGAAGTGGGAGGAGGTGTGCAAGAATATCCAAACTTGCAGATAGTACCCATTTGACCTAGCTTGGATGGCTTGATAATCAGAAAGAGACTAGAGGAAGATCAAGAAATTTGATAAAGGAAACAAGTGTAAATTGCTACAATTTGATGAACTTGACCTTTATTTATGGATGTGCTGGTGGCTGTGTGCCGTGGAGTCGGTTCCAACTTGTAGCAACCCTGTACAGGGTTTCCAAGGCTGTAAATCTTTATGGGAGCAGAAAGCCTTATCTTTGTCCCGTGGAACAGCTGATATTTTTGAACTGCTGCCCTTGCGGTTCGCAGCCTGATGCATAACCACTACACTACCAGAGCTCCTTTATTTACGGATGTAGTAGCTCAAAATACCAACTGAGAGAGAAGGGTCAAGGGTGAAGCCTATCCTCTCAGTATACAGGGTTCACAGGGGTGGACACCTGAGACATTGGCTACCTAAAATTGCGGGGAGAGGGCATTATAAAGGCACAAAGTGACTAGCTTACAAGTTTTCAAGAAGGAGTTTAGCTTCAGAGCAAAGAAGAGGGGTAGATGGAATCCCCACTGAAGAGTTTTCATCTTATATGGATGGGTATGGTGAAAGGACATGGGGATCGGATTCTTTTGATTCAGTAGTGAGTAATTGTTATGACTAAATTGTGATTGTCACAACTGTAAAGGTAGAAGTTGTGTAACAGAAAGGGGGAATAGTTAATCTTACATTCCAGGAACAGAGGACCCTAGGGCCATCAAGAGGGAAGAGCATGAATAGATAGTGGGATCCTAACCAGGGAAGCAGTGACACCAGAGATGGAGTCAGAAGAGATGGCATGGAGGGATAGAGCAGCTGAGGACTCTAGACTCATGGAAGGAGAAAGGCTGTGTATTGGTGAGTTGGAGGTTGGCTTGCAGAATATACCCTTTGGTTGTTTAAACAATTTATATATTCCTGGGTGTTTTGTGTACATCAAAAACAAAAAAGATAAAGCGGGAATACAGGCTTATACTGTTAACCAGTGGTGCATGGAGGGGATTGTAATCATTGCAGTGAAGTAAATGCTTGAGTATAAAATTGATGTTCTTCCATGTAAACTGTCACAATAAAATTGGAATTAAAGCTTTAAAACTTGAATGGAGTTTTTCTAGTAACCTTTTGAAGCCCCTTCATACAATTAAAACTGCTAAAGGAATTCCCAAAAGAGAAATTTCAAATGATTGGTTGTCATTCACTTAATTGGTAGGAGGTAACTTTGCATGTCTGCATTTTATAGGATTCTTATGACTTAATTACTTAAACGTTTTCCATAATTACCTTTATTTTGAGTTTTTTCTTTCTGTGAGGGGTTGAGTGTAGGTTAATTTAAAATAAACGGTAGGGGCATTTTCTTGAATAGGTGTTAACCACTAAAAGGAATAAAAGAAGATTCAAAGATACTTACAAGTAATAAATGCAGAAATCAACTACTACTCTGGAACTGAGGAAGACTAGACAAGGAACATGCTAATAACTTAGAAGAGCCCCTCCTCCTTTAAGACTGAGATTGAAATCCTTTTAGCGATGATATGTCTACCACAGGAACATGTAGTCTACTATTGTTAGTTGCTGTTTAGTCAGTTCTTAGGCATGGTAACACCATGTACAACAAAATGAAACATTTCCTGGCCTTGTGCCATCATAACGAACATTTATATGTTTATTATGAGTTCGTTATTGCAGCCACTGTGTATTTTGATTTGTTATATGCATAGCTTTCTGAAGCCATCGTATTCATGTTTTGCTTACTATCTAGATTTTTGGAATTTTAACTTTGGGCCTTGCATATGCCATAACTAGAAGCTGTAACCAAGTGATTTTCACTTGGTTACAGCTTCTATTTATCTTGAACGTTTTTTGTTTCATTTTTTTCTCTTCACTTTTCCATTCTCTTAATCTTATTTACCCATAGCCCTAAAATTAATATTGGCTATTTTTAACATTTCCTCTATCAAACTTTATTTTGTTTGTTAAGTGCTGTCTAGTCAGTTTCGACTCATGGAGACCTTGGATAGGGTTACCGAAGAGCAGCTGTTGAGTTTGAACCACCAACTTTGTGATTCAAACCAACCTTGGCATCGAGTGCTTATTCTACATTGCATGAATCTGATGTTTACATGATTTATACAACGGGACTTCTAAAAAGATCATGGAATAATTCCATAATCTTTTATTTTCATGTTTCCATGAATTTTTAAAGCTCCCTCATAGATAATTTGAAATGTATTTAGTAATAGGGTTCTCTCTGTTGTAGTTAGGTGCCATTGAGTCGGCACCCTATGCACAACAGAATGAAACACTGTCCGGTCCTGGACCAACCTCACAATTGTTGCCACATTTGAGCCAATTGATGCTGCCACTTTGCCAGTCCATCTAGCAGGGGATTTTCCTCTTTTTCTCTGACTCTCCACCTTACCAAACATGATATCCTTCCCCAGTGATTGGTCCCTCCTGACAATGTGTCTGAAGTATGAGAGA
>NW_006408764.1:1052479-1056671 GCF_000296735.1 Chrysochloris asiatica | reverse complement strand
CGGAGCGGCTGGTAGTTTCGAACCGCTGACCTTAAGGTTCACAGCCCGATTCGTAACCACTACGCTACCAGAGCTCCTTTGCTCAGCATACTGGTTGAATAAGTATGGTGAAAGAATGCAACCTTGTCACACACCTTTCTTAAATTTTCTGAATGTTTTATTGTGAATTATGTGATAGTTTAACCTTTCTTAATTTTAAACTATTCAGTGTTCCCATGTTCTGTTCGAACAGCTGCCTCTTGGTCCATGTACAGATTCCTCGTGAGCACAATTATGTGTTCTGGAATACTCATACTTTGCAATGTTGTCCATAGCTTATCATCAGCCACACAATCGAAAGCGTTTGCATAGTCAGTAAAGCATAGGTAAACATCTTTCTGATATTCTCTGCTTTCAGCCAAGATCCATCAGAAATCAGCAGTGATATCTCTCGTTCTACATCCTCTTCTGAATCCAGCTCGAACCTCTGAAAGTTCTCTGTCAATGTATACTTGAAGCCATTTCTGTATTACCTTTAGTAAAACTTTACTCACCTGGGATATCAAAGATATCTTTAGAATAAATGTTAGGGGCATTTAGGTTCTCTTTAGCTGTGGTATTTAAAAGTAAACTCTCCCTAAAATTAGCTGAATTTTAAAAAGTAACAATCTTTTATCCAAATGGATCTATGCAGTATAAATGTTATTAATTCTTCCAGTCTTTATGTGAGTGAAATAAATCCATATACTGTCAGAAGCATTTTGTTAGCAGAGGGAGAAAATTAACAATGAATTAAGTCTTCATGTTGCTCAGGGTAAATCCATCAGTGAATAGACAAGGTCAGTCATTTCCTTTTCTCATATTTTATTCATGTACATTCCATCTAATAAGCCTATTTTGTGCCACTTTTCCACGTGTTTAAATTTGGTTAAAATTTTTTATTAATTTTAAAAAATATGCCTTACTCAAGACCTGTGCCCAGAGTCAATGACATAGCCACAGAGGACTAGAGTGGAGAGTGAAGTGTCCAGCTGATAAGAGAGGGCATATGCATAAGAACACCCACATTTGCAGATAATACCCACTTGACCTGGCTTTAATGACTGGATGATCAGAGCTCAACTAGAAGAATAAAGAAGAGGAAAAAAAGAGTAATACGATACAATTTGATGAATTTGACCTACACCTATGGATGCAGAAGCTCAAAAGAGAGAACAAATCTTTACAGCGAGGATAATTCCCATTCCCTCAATACACAGGGTAGACAGGGATGGGCAAGTTAGACATTGGCTACCCAAAATGGGGGGCTACAAAGGCAAGAAGTGACTGGCTTACAAGTTTTCAAGAGGGAGCCTAGATCCAGAGGGTGCGGAGGAAGGTAGAATCTCCACTGAGTAATATCCAATCTGTCTGGGCGGGGCTGATGAAAGGAGATGCAGATAGGTCTCTTATGATACAATAGTGAATAGTTGTTATCAGGACTGACTATGATGGTTGGAAATGTAAAGTTTGACTTTTTATCGAAAAACGAGGGGAGTGATTGACTTTACAGTCGAGGAGCGGTGGTCCATGGGATCATCAAGGGAGAAAAGCAGCAAGCCGGACCCTACCCAGAGAAGCAGTGATGCCAGATATGGAGGCAGAGATGATGATGTGGAGAGATGAAGCGGCTGGGGACTTTAGACCCAGAGAGGGAGAGGAATTGTGTGCTGATGACTGGGGGGGCAGGCTGATGACTGGGGGAAACCCTTTGGTTGGTTGTTAATGCATGGAGGGAATTGTAACCATGGCAATGAGAATGATATACGATAGGATGAATGTCAAGCTAATGTTCTCCCATGTAAACTATCACATAATTCACCTTAAAAAAAAAGTAAAAAAAAAAAACATGCCTTACTATCATAATCAGACTCAGTATCAAGAAAACAGTGTTAACTTTCTGATTTACATACAGAAATGAAAGAAGGTCTTACATTATCATTAATGTTATTGAAAATTTTTATAGTAAGAAATTAAGGAGAAATCTAAGTTCAGTGCCTTTTTTTTTAAGTCTCTAGCTGCTCCTTTGAAACCCTATACAGGGTCGCTATGGGTCGGAATCAACTCACTGGCACTTGACAACAACAACAACAACAACTGCACTTTCTTAAATAAACTTTTCCAACTACTTATCAATATATGTTATCTCATGAAATTTTAAGTTTTAGTGGGATTATAGTGATACTAAAAGTTTACGTCTTTCTGATCAGACTTCTTGCAACTGCAAAGAGTACTTCTGTTAACTCTAGGACATTATTTACTTTATATATATAAATTGTTCAGAGCTAGTTATCAGAATGCTAGTGTTCATATATATAATGTAATTTTATACACTTAGCATTACACACTTTACTAAGCATGTAATAGTACACATTTAATAAAAATATCTTTTTAGACTTTCTATTATGCTTACAAATTAATGTTTAAAAGCAAAAAATGATTCCCCCCGCCCCAGTTTTTATTTTGAATTAAGTGATATTTTACAAGGGAGAATATCAGCTTTACATTCTTTCTATCATATTTCATTTCATTGCAATCATACAGTCCCCTCCATGCATCATCCAACAGCCAAAGGGTATACCTCCTCCCCCCGGCCACTAGCACACAGGCCCTCTCACACCCTGAGTCCAGAGTACCCAGTCACTCTATCTCTCCACGTCATTGTCTCTGCCTCCATCTCTGGTGTTGCTGCTTCTCTGGATAGGGTCCTGCACTCAGCTCTTCCTTGATGATCCCAGGGTCCTCCGCTCCTGGACTGCAAAATCAACCCCTCCCCTCCTTTTGTTATAAAAGATCAACCTTTACATTTGCAATACTCACAATCAGTCCTGATGGCAGTTATTCACTATTGAACCACAAAAGTCTTATCCTCATCTGCTTTTATCAGCGCTGTCCAGAGAGGTTGGAAACCACTGAGTAGAGATTCTACCTTCCTCCACCCCCTCTGGAACTAGGCTCCCTCTTGAATGCTTGTAAGGCAGTCAGTTCTTGCCTTTGTAGCTCCACCCACCCCCACCCCATTTTGGGTAGCCAGTGTGTAAGTTGTCCAACCCTGTCAACCCTGTGTACCTAGGGAGTAGGAATGATCTCGCTGTAAAGATTCATTCCCTTTTGAACTACTACATAAGTATAGGTCAAGTTTATAAAATTGTAGCGGATTACTCTTTTTTTCCTTTCTTTCTTCCTCTAGTGGAGTTTTGATCATCCAGCCATTGAAACCAGGTCAAGTTTGGTGCAGTCTGTTCAAATATTGGTGTTCTTGTGCATCTCCCCTCACTTCATAACTGCTGGATGCTTCACTCTCCGCTCTAGTTCTCTGTGCCATGTCCCTGTCTCTGGGCCCAGGAGCTCCCAGGTCTTGCCATACTGCTGGCCAGCCAGGTCTCAACCCAGGTTGATAGTCTATTGAACATGATCGGACTTAGCTCACAACTTCATTGCTGTTTTTACCCCACTTCCTCTTATCTGTGACCACTGTGGTCAGCAGCAAGACCACATGGCTGCTTGTGTGGTCTTGGAAGGGGGTTTGCCCTGAGGTTACCTGACTGTTTGCCTTGATGGCTCTCGGGCAAACAACTTATTTGTTCTTGTAGTAAGTAATTAATCAGACTGCCATTATTGGTGTTTGTTTTTTTTTTAAATTTTTTATTGTGTGATAATTTACATGGGGGAACTTTACTTTTACATTCATTTTATCATACATCCTTTCATTGCCATAGTTACCATCCCATCCATGCATCATCACCCAAACAAAGTGTATACCCCGCAGGTCCCCCCACCCCCCATGGTCCTCAGCACACAACTCCCTTTCCCTCCCTGGATCTCAAGTCCTCAGCCACTCCATCTCTCCATGTCATCCTCTCTGTCTCCATCTCAGGCCTCACTGTTTCTCTGGGTGGGTTCCCGATCTCTGCTCTGATCCAGTGATGGTCCCGGGTCCTTCGCTCCCTGACTGAAAGGTTAATCACTCCCCTCCTTGCTATAAAATATCTGCCTTTACATTTCCAGTCCTCACAATCAGTCTTAATAACAATTATTCGCAAGAGACCCATCTGCATTTCTTTTCATCAGCCCTTCCTAGACAGGTTGGATATTACTCACTTGAGACTGTACCATCCTCCCCGCCCTGTCGATCTAGGTTCCCTCTTGAAAACTTGTAAGCCAGTCACTTCTT
>NW_006408764.1:1044758-1046271 GCF_000296735.1 Chrysochloris asiatica | reverse complement strand
ATTTTTTATGCTTTCTGAATGCCTCCAGGTAGATGTGATCAGGAAATGGGCTTCCCTTTTCACTTTTCTTCCTGAGAAGTTTCAAGATACCACTGTTGGTCGTTTTGATGTAACTTACGATTTAATTTTTGGCATATTTCCTCTTTTGTCTGCTTGTCCCGCTCCACAATCCCTGTTCAGTCCTTTTTTCTAGTTGAAACAGTTAAGGGCCTGCGGTGGCCGTTTGGTTTTAATTGGAAACGGTCTCTTTAAATTTTGAGGAGATCTGTGCGCATGCGTAGTGGAACCCTCCGTGGGTGGGGCTGGGGTGCCCACTAGCTCAGCACCCCTATAGTCACCAGAATGGAGGGACACAGACAGCAAGGGACCAATGACCAGCTACCAAAAGAGAAGAATGTCCACACCTTTTTCTCAGTGGTTCTGCCAGGCGTCTGTGGCCACTCCGATCTTTCCCCCACGTGCTCTCACCCAAGATGGCGGCTCCTGGAGCAGCCGAGTGTCCCAGACTAGAAAGCAATAGATTTCTTGCTTCTGCCACAAATTCCCCCAGCTGTGAGCCTTCCAACCTTCTAAGTATTCCTATATATGTGGTTCGGAGTTCTGGGACCATCCCCTGAACCTGCTTGGTCGGGTATTCTGTGTTGTTGTTGGCGGAGCTCTCTGCTATACGTCCATCCGATCCTCCATCTTGTTTGTTCTCCCAATTGATTTTTGTATGTTGATCTTATACCCTGCCACTTGGCTGAATCTTTCAATGAGGTCTAATAGTTTTTTTATTGAGTCTTTGGGTTTTTCTATGTATAGGATCATATCATCTGCAAATAAGGAGAGTTTTACTTCTTCTTTGCCAATTTGGATGCCTTTAATTTCTTTATCATGCTGTATAGCTCTGGCTAAAACTTCCAGCACAATATTGAATAGGAGTGGTGATAAAGGGCATCCTTGTCTGGTTCCTCTTCGCAGGGGGAAGGCTTTCAGTTTCTCTCCATTGAGCGTGATGTAGGCTCTTGGTTTTGAATATATGCTCTTGATTATGTTTAGGAATTTCCCTTCAATTTCTACTTTGTTGAGTGTTTTTATCAGGAATGGATGTTGGATTTTGACAAATCCCTTTTCTGCATCAATCGATATGATCATGTGGCTATTTTCCTTTTTCTTATTTATATGATGGATTACGCTGATCGTTTTCCTGATGTTGAACCATCCTTGCATCCCTTTTATGAACCCACTTGGACATGATGTATTATATTTTTGATGTGCTGTTTTATTCTGTTGGCTAGGATTTTGTTGAGAATTTTTGTGTCTATGTTCATGAGGCATATTGGTCTATAATTTTCTTTGTTAGTGATGTCCTTCCCTGGTTTTGGTATGAGAGTTATGCTTGATTCATAAAAAGTATTAGGGAGTTTTCCATCCTCTTCTATGTTCTGGAATAATTTGAGTAGAATTGGTGACAGTTCTTCTCTGAATGTTTGGTAGAACTCACCCGTGAAGCCGTCTGGGCCTGGGCTTT
>NW_006408764.1:1041717-1042589 GCF_000296735.1 Chrysochloris asiatica | reverse complement strand
TTGGGAGCGTATATGTTTATTATAGTTATGTCATCTTGCTAGATTGACCTTTTCAGCATGAGATAGTGTCCTTCTTTGTCTCTTAAGCTAGTTTTTATTTTAAAGTCTACTTTGTCGTTGATTATTATAGCCACTCCTGCTTGTTTATTCCTGCTGTTTGCTTGGTATATATTTTTTACAACCTTTGACTCTTAGTCTGTTTCTGTCTTTCTGTGTAAGTTGTGTCTCTTGTAGGCAGCATATTGATGGATCTTGTTTTCTTATCCATTCTGCCAGTCTTTGTCTCTTTACTGGTGCATTGAATCCATTGACAATCAATGTAATTATTGATAAGTGTGAATTGATTGACGTAATGTTACTCTTTTGGCGGTGTTTTTCTTTGGTTCTTCTTTCCTTCTTGAATTGGGTTTGTGTTTTTTGAGTTGATTCTGGTCAGTGTCTTCCTAGTTTCTCTGTTCACTTGTTCTGTTTCAAGGTTTGTTTTTATGATATGTTGTGGAATGTTAACTTTCTTTGGAGTTACCTTGTAGTCTACTAACTTTTCTCTGCATTTAGGATCCTCCATTGCAACCTGTAATTTACCTGGCATCCCCACCACCTGGGTTTCTGTTTCTGCGTTTGTCCTTTCTTTGACATTGATATATTATTATTGGCCTTCGGTTGATCTCCCTGTTCTTTTGGGTTTGTCGTTGTAGTCTCATTCTGTTCTGGATTCTGCTTTCTGTTGGCTGTGTTCCAGGTGGTGTTGCGATTCCTGTCAATCTCTTGTTTGTCTTCTGTTCTTGTTGGTTCTCTGTCCCCAGAACTCCTTTTAGGATGTTTTGAAGTGCTGGGTTGTTTTTGATAAAATCCCTCAGATTCTGTTTATCCTG